>NW_026104433.1:0-865 GCF_025091365.1 Daktulosphaira vitifoliae
ACAAAACGCCGTTTTGTATATATATAGTTTTTATATATTTGTTATAAATATATATTAAGTAAAAGTTTATCGATATTGACTTCAAATAGATTACTTTCAATTCAATTATTCTCGTTTTTATGCTATGTGGACTATTTTTATCCAAGTAGTTTAAAAATGAGTTTTGAAATATTTATATTTATATAAAAATACTATAACATAGTAGCCAAAAATTTTACTTGTCTATTAAGTAAGTTTTTTATTTAAAAAATATTAAATTTTAATTTTAAATACCTTTTAAATTGATGTAAATAATTTTAATAGGATTAATTTACCCGATAAGAGCAAAAAAATCACTTTAAGAAAGCTAAAAGTTATCAGTATAAAAACTACATGTGTTCCTTTTTGATTATTTTACAGCTATTGTTAAAATGATCTATGACATCATCTATATGTAAGTTTACATTATTTATACACTCACCTAGATTTTAATTATTTTAAACCTCATGGTAAATGCAGGATAAGAATTACTCCAGCTTTATAAAGGTTATCAATTTCTAATCTTACTAATAGTATTTAACTAATTATACTGATTTTGTAATGTTAGAATATCATCCGCTTCAAACAGGATATAGATCATACAATCCAAGTTTATAGAATAATCCTAGTATTAATATAGATGAAGACGTATATTTACATAAAAATAACTGATCGATATTTATCTTTAAACATATAATGTAATTAATAATAGGTATAAAAAAAGTAACAACTTTAGAGAAAACAGTATAATTTCCTGTATTTTTATATGGAATTATTATTTGTCATTAACATATAAAATGATGAAAATAGTAAAATTTGTCAAGTATTTTTAATGGTAGTTATATGA
>NW_026104434.1:0-208 GCF_025091365.1 Daktulosphaira vitifoliae
TATTTTAAAATAAAATAAAATACAAAACCCAGAATTTTAATAAAAAAAATAGCATATTTTTGAATACGGTAGCCTTTTGCGTATAGAAAATAGGTCGTCGGGACAAATTTTTTTTTTTCATTTTGTAGTACATAAAATAAGCTTTAATTTGATATATGTTTAAAGGACGCAGTATTTCCGGAACATTTTCAAAAATTAAGTTGAAAAA
>NW_026104434.1:330-865 GCF_025091365.1 Daktulosphaira vitifoliae
CAGTGAGCAGAATAAGTGTTAGATTTTCAAAAAAAATTATATCAAATGAAAGGGAAATATCTAAGGTTTCAATACAAAAAAATATTATTTTTATTTGTTCATTTTTGAAAAAGTTATGGCAGTTTTAAGTACAAAAAACATCCCGATAAAATGTAATTTTTATCCCAAACATTACATTTTTTTTTAAATTTTCGACAGCCATTTGCACATAGAAGATAAGATGTCGGGACAAATTTTTTTTTTCATTTGATAGTATATAACATAACCTTTGAGTTGATATATGTTTAAAGGACGCAGTATTTCCGGAACATTTTCAAAAATTAAGTTGAAAAAGTTAGTTTTTGTAAAAAAGTTGCAATTTTTAATCCCCCCCATGAGCAGGTTAAGTGTTAAATTTTCAAAAATGGAAAATATCTAAGGTTTTAGTTAAAAAAAAAATTATGTTGATTTGTAAATTTTTGAATAAGTTATGGAAGTTTTAAGAAAAAAAAGTGAAAAAAATGACAAAATTTGTCGATTTTTAAATTTGTAATTT
>NW_026104435.1:0-865 GCF_025091365.1 Daktulosphaira vitifoliae
AAAATATTTATTTATTAAATATAGAATGCATTTAAAGATGCATTCTTTAAATTCATTCATAAAATACGATTAAAGATGCTTCTTAAATTAATTTATAAAATGCGTTCTCAAATTATTTCAAGGCAAGTTACAGCGCATCAATGATATATAATACTTGTTTACTATCTCATTAAGTGCAGCGAGACCTTTTTTTGAGATGTTTGAGTAATAAAAACAAAAATCACATCATTTAATACAGTTCCCATGAAAAATGCAACAATAAAATACATTGTATACATTTATAATAGAAACAAAAATTGAGTTTTAAATGCTACACAATTTTGTTTTTGTTTCATGTGTTTTTAAAATTTAAGTTTATTATTAAGGATCAATTCTTAAGTTATAGTAATTTTTTGTTAATAACTGTAGTAAATAGCTGAATAACGTCGATTTTAGTATAATACAAAATTTATAACAGTAGTAAGCAATTTTTGAATTCTCAAGCAATACGATAATGTTATATAAAAGGGAAATGCAAGGTATGCAAATTAATAACGGTGGGAAAAAGAATATAAAAGATAAACATAAAAAGAAGTTGAGGACTGGACGTTTTGACAAAGAAATGTCGAGTTACTGGTTAGGATGTTTCGTGTGAGTAACTTTGTATTTTGTACGATTTAATTTATTTTGTATTACATTTTCATATTAAATTTTGAATTTTGTTTATTACGTTTCTTAAATAAAACAACTATTTAAAAACCTGCACTTAGCTTAAATATTTTATATCCTGTTAAAATTGTGTGTGTGTATGCAGCAAGAGTCGAGGTTGGACTACTGGTCCTTTAGTCAATCTTAATAATTAGTATACGTGCTGGCTAGTTTTTGG
>NW_026104436.1:0-865 GCF_025091365.1 Daktulosphaira vitifoliae
CGTGGACTGACTTAAAAAATACTCTAAAATCCACTTTAGAACCACAGAGGACAACTACTCATCTCTATCTAGAGCTATATTATACTAAATAGGCTCCTAATGAAGATGTTATTTCTTATGCCAATCGTGTAGAATGTCTACAATCACAAATTTTAGAACAAGAAACAAATGGAAAAAGCACTGAAGCAGCTACCGCCCTTGAGCAAAGCCTTAAAGCTCAAACAGTCCAAGTGTTCACCGAAGGTTTAAATAATCTTAAAGACTTTATAAAAGCTCGTAATCCACCAACATTAGAGAAGGCTATTCAAGCCGCCCGTGAAGAAGAGCGTGTCCGAAAATCATGGCACGAATCTAGGAAGTTGACCCCTACAACAGGAGGAAAGTCAAAAGTTATGTGTTTTAATTGTACAAAAATTGGTCATTTAGCAAAAGACTGCAGGTCTACTTCAAATCACACGCATAAATCATCAAATTTTATTAAGCCTAAATCTAATTTGCAAAGCTATCGTCCTAACTTGGCTCACGTTCAAATGGTTGTGTGTCGTTATTGTAAAAAATCAGGACACACTTTAGAAGTATGCAGAAAACGCCAATGGGTTAACAACAAGAAACAATCACAATCAACACCAGAACCACAGACATCTAATGCGGGAAACGAGACACGACAGGCAACTTTCGGCGGAAAACCTGTCAGCAGCATCAAATTAGCCGATCTCTCCATTTTACCGCAAAATTAGATANCGGCGGAAAACCTGTCAGCAGCATCAAATTAGCCGATCTCTCAATTTTACCGCAAAATTAGATAACCACCATGTTGTCTACCCAATTCATCAGACAAACTCGGGTACTGCCAGACTTCTACTTG
>NW_026104437.1:0-865 GCF_025091365.1 Daktulosphaira vitifoliae
TCTCAGCTTTGCATCAAAGCTAAAAAATTTAATTTTATTCTATACTTTTTTATGAAAAAATCATTTAACGAAAAATAAGGCTTAATATATTTAATAAATTGCACTGTATAAAATTTATTTTATGATCTCTTAAATTGTATTTTGTGTTAAGTAAAGTTGGATAAGTTCTAATTCAGAAAAGTTAACGTAACTATATTTTTCTTGTTGTGAGATTTATTAAAAATTGAGAATAAAAATATATGTAAAATTATTGTGAGGAACACTGAATATTTTTGGTCATAATTCGTGTGCATATATTTTTATGATCTTATTTATTATTATTTTTTCAAAATCAATATTGGCTGTACTATTTTTGTGTAGAGAGAAAAAATCATATGCAATGTATCTTGTATGTACATAATTATGAATATTTTTAAATAAATTTATAATTACGAATCCACTACTAGAATGACAGTAACCAATAGATTCAACCAATGTAATGCATTGTTCCTTATTTAATACGCAATCGTTGTCTGTATCAAGATTACTGAATTTATTTGAGATTATTTGAAACTCATTTATATCAAGTTTTTCTATCTAAAGAATAAAAACTAATTTAATAAATAAGTCATATATAAAGGCTAATAAACTAATTATTATGTGATTTTACTCTTTTGTCATCGCCTCTCTTTTTAATTCTAGCCAAAAAATTCAAAATCTTGAAAATTCTTATNAATTTTACTCTTTTGTCATCGCCTCTCTTTTTAATTCTAGCCAAAAAATTCAAAATCTTGAAAATTCTTACACTTACTCGATCTATAAAATATGAATATCTTAAATAGAGTGTATTTAAAATTTCATGTTTTTTTAATAATTTTTCTCAAAA
>NW_026104438.1:0-864 GCF_025091365.1 Daktulosphaira vitifoliae
GAGATGGAGGGATGCTATTGAATGCGATTTGAGGACAGCTGATGTGAGCGTAGAAGATTTGGGAGATTGTGTCAAGTGGAAGCTTAGGATAAGGGTGGCCGACCCCGAATACTTGGGATTAAGGCAAAGAAAAAGAAAAATATTACCAGAAATTCCGGTGGCAATTGACATAATATGATTGTTGTTTCGGAATGTACAATTTAGCGTTTAGTTGGGTTTAAACAATATAGCGTCAAATCAATTACCTACTCTATCGGTTGTATCTCAATATACACTACACTTTAATGATACAATAAATAAATAAACTCACACATACACACATATGCATTTATAACATTGTGTCTAATGTAAGTATAACATGATAAAAAGTAACCGTAAAATGAAAAAAAAGGAATATAAATTTTAGTACTCATATTAAATGTAATGTAACTCGAAAAATATTTGTTTAAATGTAAAAATATAAGATAATTTTTTTGTTTATAATTGTCTTTTAAACAACTTTTGTACGAAACTTTTTTTGTAAGTTAAATATTTTTGAAAAAATTAAAAAAAGTTCATATTTTTGAACACGGGGGTACTATGGTAGATGGGAGGGACTGACCGCTACACGCCCCATGATAGTGACCCCCTCGGAATTCTACTGGTGGGAGGGACTGACCGCTACACGCCCCACAGTGAGAATTCCGAACGTTATCATCCCCACGTTGGGCGCCAGATAACACGGCCGCCGGGGNTATCCCCACGTTGGGCGCCAGATAACACGGCCGCCGGGGATTGACGGCCGGTTATACAGGGTGATTTTTTTATCATAACCCACTCAATTACTTGCATAATAATAATAATTTAAACATTTTTTTTTATTAT
>NW_026104439.1:0-864 GCF_025091365.1 Daktulosphaira vitifoliae
AGTACTTAAATCTAGGTTTTATCTACAATGAGGAAACTCAAGAGACAACTGTACCAACTCTTCCAGTAAATTTCGAACATAGTATGAATATTTGTGTACATTATATGTATTATTTAAAATAATAATTATTTATTCGTTCCATTTGTAATTTTTTAGGACTGAGCCAATATTAGAACTGATACTTAATATATTGGTCAATTAAATAGATTATATATCAGTATCATTTAAAATAATCATTCAATTTAATAAAATGGTACAATACTATTTTAAGTTATATATAATGCTAGGTCGTATAACTCGTTATCGATATTCGATATTTCAATTTCATTGATCTAATAGGGGAGACTTGGGGAACTATAGTCAGTGGATAATACCGGTCACTACATTATCTAATAAGTCCATGCATCTAAAATTATGTTGACCATATGTATAGATTAAGAATGATAAAAAAAACCTTATTCTTATTAGAACGATATCATCCATAAATGTTTTCACGTTTAAATGTGTGAAAAAAGTTTTCAGCGTTTATTTATCTAAAAAAAATTGTTTAAGAAATTTAATTTAAGGTAAGCAAATTATTATACATTTATAATTTATATGAACTATATTCCTGTGATTCTTTTTTAAATTATTTTATCCCTATCTTTTTACATGTATTAATGTATAGCCGATATTCCACCGGGTAGGGGGAATACTGGTCAATTGCATTATCAAAATATATATATAAGATTATGTTTTAAAAATCTGCGACTTTGACATAATGCAGTCAATATGTTTGTCAATATGCATCCATTTGTTGTAATAGCATAATATTTAGAGTCTCAGAACCACAGATATAACAATTTTTGTGAGGTGACCGTAGTG
>NW_026104440.1:0-864 GCF_025091365.1 Daktulosphaira vitifoliae
ATAAATTTATAATATTTTTATATAATTATATTTTTATATTATGAGAATATTTTATGTTCTCTATATTATTATAATATTTTTGAATTACGATGATGATACAGATGTATGAACGTACATTTTGTTTGTTTATTGAAAAAATAATGTTGAGTCAGATCTTCCTTGAGAAGCATTCCATTCTTTAGAGTAAATGAAAATACAAAAGTATTTTTTAATTTTCAACGATAACACACGTGTGTGTTTTCTTCATTGTTTACAATATTAAAAACAATATTGGTCTAATTATCTTTGGTTTTTGATTATTTAAACAAATTAAGGTTCAAGTTATTTATTCGTCAAAAAAGTATTTTATAAAAAGTACTTTTATTGTCTAAGTAAATTACAGAATCATATTATTAACTCTTAATGTCTAAAAATAAACGTCTATGACACATATCTTAGGTAATTTGATTTGATTGATAATTTTTTTAATACCATTGCGACTCATTAACGTTCATAGCGGCTTTTCCCAAGAAAAGGTTTCTTAACCATGGATACTTTAAGACGATTGGTTAGTCCTTCGTAGGAATTATTATTTAAAGAAATTATCAATAAATAGAACAATATAACTGAACATTATAATTATATAATTGAATCGGCACTCTAGGACTATTGACTTCTTTTGCTAGTTAATATTTTCATAAAGTATTACTACCAATAAAAAACCCAATACAGTGGAGACGTGGCATAGTTAAGTATAGATAATATCTGACAGTGATTAAAATCACTATCATAAAATACGCTTCGATACAAATCGGTAGATAGCTTGTTTAATTTATAAAAGGATTTCATGAATTATTCCAAAAGCATTATAAATTCCTATTTCAT
>NW_026104441.1:0-864 GCF_025091365.1 Daktulosphaira vitifoliae
ATTTCTAAAAAAAATGTTTTATAGTTTCACCTGAATTTAACAATGAATTTTCACAATTATAATTAAATTGTATAATACGCTCAATTGAGTAGATCTTTTTAACAACTTTTTTCTTATTAGTATTTTTAGTCAATGTAAATCATTAAAATTAATTCAGTTTTGCATATTTCAATTGTAAAATCTTTTTAAACGCTAAACGTTAGTAGAAAATTATTACTATTTTTCTATTACGATAAAAATGCAAAAAAATATTGAGCTTTTCTGATAAATTTACTATAGATAGTAATTATAAATTTCCTGATTGCATATTAATCTTAACAATATTATATAACAAAGTATAACAATACAATTTTGTTAATTCTCTTAAAATGTTTTATTTAATGATGTTACTTTCAAATCTGCAAGTTAAGCTAAAAGTTTTGGTAAAAAATTTATTTTATTTTTATTATAAACTTTCACAAAAAACCACTATAAAGAACCAAAAAAATAGGTTAAAAATGAAATTTTACTCTGATAATTTTTGCTTCTGATGAAAGATCCTTGTAATTCAGTGTATTTATTCATAAGTAAAAAACATTTTTTATTGAAAAGTATTGAATCAAGCCTTTTTATTTTTTATACGCTTTAAAAGTAAAGAAATATACAGCTACTTTATTTTTTTTATAATTTCTCCATATAAATTATAATATTAAAATATTGAATATCAATTTTATACTATATTTAATTTGTTTAATTAGTATTTATTCATATATTATATTTTTAATCAAAAAACTACTTTATCAGGAATAAAAAATATAGGAATAATCCACCAATTTCTTAAAATTAAACATAATCTACATATTTTGCATTTAGGCATTTCTAATG
>NW_026104442.1:0-864 GCF_025091365.1 Daktulosphaira vitifoliae
TTTCTTGAAGGCCGTAACCGTCAGACCAAGGGCCTGGATGTCCACGCCGGCCACGAGTTTTCTCGCGACCTCTGCGTAGGAACGATCACCATTGAGCTTCACCAGCACAGCTTCCGGTTTTGAAGCAACAGCTTGCCTCACCCTTTGTCCAAGCGTAAGTAAGAGCTTGGCTTTAGTCGTTGACTTTACCTCTTTATCCGTCGGGGGGGAGCTGCGAGCGGCCGCTCTCGCGCCTTCCTCCGTGATGCTACAACCGAACAAGGCCCAATCCCCTGTTGTATCGCAATCGACGAGGGGGGGTTATCGAGCTCACGTTGCTCTGCACGTCTCCTCCGCTTCTTCTTCTTTTTCGGTCATGGGTCCCACGGCCCTGTTTGGACGGATGCATTGGCAGTACGCGGCTTCGGCCGTGTGGCCGTCACATCAGACTCAATACGTCCCTTCGCTTTCACAGGTCGGCGGACCAGGAAGTCCTCCGTCCTACTCGCATACTTCTTTTCGTAGTGGTTTTAGAAGGCCTACTATCTCAGTGTGAGCACTTCCTAGCTGCGTGGTCCAATTTTTCATGGCCACATGGACATTGCGGTTAGCGGCGACAAAAGTGCGCATATCCGCAAGGGTCTGTCCATGTTTGGCCAATGCTTTTTCGAGGGCGGCTATGTCCTCATCGGCATACTTTCTCCGCCTCTTTGCTTGCGGCGACATCCTTGGCGTCACCTGCGGTAAGAGTGCTGCGGCAAGTGAGTGTTCCGTGTCTAGAACCTCTCCCTCCGGACTTGCCGCCGACATCTCCTTTCGCTTCATGCGAAGCGCCTCGTCCTCATCGAGAGTTCCGGGACTCCGGTCCACCAGGTCCTCCACAAA
>NW_026104443.1:0-864 GCF_025091365.1 Daktulosphaira vitifoliae
CAATAATTAAAATAATCAATAAAATTATATATTTATATTCATATTTTATAGCGTTAAAATTTAAATTAAATACATAAAATAATCAATAATCAACTCAACACGTAGACAAACAATGTTTTAAAATATGCATTTCTTTATACAATTATGTTTATTTTAAATTCATATTAACTACTATAAAATAAGTTAATTTAAATAGTAGTAAGTAAAGAATTTTAACTCATAATATTAAAATGGTGCTACGGTATAATCTAAAATTTAAATTAACGTATTTCCTTTTCTTCGTCAAATTTTGTTACCACATAATTTCGTTCTGAAACAAAATAAAATTAAACTGTCAAAACATATTTTATTTAATCTATACATATAAAGGGTAGTTCATTTATTATGGACCACTTAATTAATCAAAAGATAAAAGTAATACTGAGAATATTTTATTTGATTTCTTTTAGATACATGTTTTTTCTCATTTTAACAATCATAAAATATTTTTAAGTTCACCCTTTATACATTTATTATACTATTATAAATTTATCACTATTATACTCGGGTTGGGAAATGTCTATGAATAAAAATAATAGTACCTTGTCTCACCTTTAGCCATCACTATAAAATGTTAATAATTTCTTACATACTAGTCTTAAGGTTGTTCTCGACAAGTCATTTTCATAATTAGATTATTAATTAAAGTTGACACCCTTATTAGGTATGAGGGATAATTAAAAAATTACTTTAGGATTGATAAATTAAGTAAAACATGTATTTTAAAGAGAACCAAAAAATTTCCAATATTATTATTTTTTTATTATTTAAGTGGTTCACGATAAATGAATCATTTTCAATGCATTCATAGTAATATTGTCATTA
>NW_026104444.1:0-864 GCF_025091365.1 Daktulosphaira vitifoliae
AATCACTATCAGATATCATTATACTTGATCCAACTATGTCACGTCACCACTGTGCCGCGACCCCCCTGTGCTGGGTTTTATTTTTTTTTTTGTGTCTGTTACCACTTTTTCTCAACTCTCACCGAACGGATTTCTTTCAACGATACGTCAAAATATCACAAATCGTATCTAGTCGAAGACATTACCCTTCAAAATTGAAAAAATTTCCCTCGTTCCCCGTAAATGGGGGAAACCTCCAAAAAAATTACAAATTTAAAAATCGCTAATTTTCGAAATTTTTTCAATTTTTTTTACTAAAAACTGCCGTAACTTTTTCAAAAATGAACATATCAATATAATTTTTTTTTATATAGATGCTTGATGTCTTTACCTATCATTTGGTATATTTTTTTTGTAAATCTGACACTTAACCTGCCCACAGGGGGGGATTTAAAATGACAACTTTTTCACAAAAAATTAACTTAACTTTTGACAGTACATTCGCGTTATTTGTCGGGTGCACTTCGCGTAGAACCGGTTTTGCTAGCGGACCAGTCTTTATCACCGACCCACGTGACGAAAGCTGAGCGTTCACTAGAATATTCACGACCGTTCGCACCATCACAGAACAGGGTTATTTTAGAATATTCTCATTGTATACATTTCTGACAACAATATCTACAAAATTTGCGATTTATATGACATAAACAACAGGGCCAGCTCTAATCACAAAGTTTAGACAATATGTAAAAATGTATANACAAAGTTTAGACAATATGTAAAAATGTATACATTAATATTTCCGTACAAGTCTTCATTTTTCCAAAATGCCATCAGAAAATTATTTGAAAGAATTTGTAATTTACCAACAAAAGTGTTTTAATC
>NW_026104445.1:0-864 GCF_025091365.1 Daktulosphaira vitifoliae
ACATTATCAAAATAAATTGTTTGTTTAATGAATTTTTTATTCGCTTACTAAACATTTTCAATTAGTGAAACTCTAAATAAACACAAAAAAGACTTAGTTATTCATTTGAAACCAAAACAATAATAATTTTGTTTAAATATTAAGATTAGTATGGCAAATAGGTATAAAATTCATAGTGTTTATAAACAGTATTTTTTTATAAAAACTAGTTTGATAAATCAATAAATAATTACGTTATGAGCAATTCAAATACATCTTTCGTATGTCAAATTCATGGTATTTATCATATAAATTTATTCGATCAAAAAAAAATTCCAATGCTGTTGTTTCAAATTCAGATATCTCTTGTTTAAATGTTTTTTTATACATTTCTAGTTCTGAAGTTATGGAAGACTTTGAAGACAAAAGATGAGCCTTAAGTTCTGCAATATTCTTACNCGACAAAAGATGAGCCTTAATTCTGCAATATTCTTACGATGATTTTTATTCATAAAAAAATCTTTAATGGTTTCCAGCAGTATTTTATCAGGTTCTTGACAACGTCGAAGAAACCAAAAACGTGCCATAAATTCTTCGTCAGTCATACCATTCTCTATACTATCCTTTAAACGACCAAACTCTATTTCAGTAAGGGCACGAAATCGGTATATGGTTCGTTTATCAAATTCACAATCATNCATGGTTCTTTTATCAAATTCACAATCATCCAAATCAACTATAAATAATTTAAATATATTATTCATTAATAATTTTTTTATAACAGTATAAATTAAAAAGTTAATTTAAATGCACATGAAATATGTTACCTACCTAAGTTTTTAAAACCGTCTATATATTTATTACAAAAAGGACATATCCGTTTAA
>NW_026104446.1:0-863 GCF_025091365.1 Daktulosphaira vitifoliae
ATTTTTACTTTAAGTTTCTAAGTATATGTTTAATGGGAGAAAATATATAACGTTATTTAACTAGCCATGCCGTCGGGTCTTTGTTGCCCGAAGTAATGAAATTGTTCTCATCTCAGTTGAAACGTGACAAAACGAACGTTTGTCTTAAACGACTTTTTTTATGTGATAAAGAATGTCGAGCAAAACAATATTTTTATGATGGGATAACAAAATGAACCTAGTCGAGCTGAATGAAAAATTTTATATTTCAGTAGAGATGTAAAAAATATATAAGGTCAAATAAAGGTTTAAATTGAAACAGTGCAACTTCGTCCTAAACCAAAAAATAATGGCTAAAAAAATGTGACGTTTTGATAGCAGCAAAAAGGAAAACAAAAAAAACCTAATTTTTAAATTGCGTTTATGTATACTTCTATATATAAGGCATATATCAACAAGTTCGTCATAACGTGAGGTACAAAATCGAATTATTTTATTAATTCAGCATTGTTATTTTTTGTTTATAAAACCTATCCAAAAAATAAACGTATTTTCAAATCAAATTAGCTCCATCTCGGTTAAGTAGAAATTTATTTTAACCTACACTTAAATAAAGTGGAAAACCTTTAGTCAATAAATAAAAAAACCCGGTCGAGTGTTAACAGCAGCTATGAAAACGTCAAAGATATCTCAGCTAAAAAGAAATGGACGTAGAACATGGAATATATTTGCATAATCATCTTTAAAGATTTAAAAAAGGATTTCGTTTAATGAATATTATACAAACTTGTTTAAAACTTATTTATGTCTTGATTGCCATCAACTGTAAGAGACAATGTTTGAAGACTGTCGTAATTTTAACAACCAAAATAATAACCTAGCCT
>NW_026104447.1:0-863 GCF_025091365.1 Daktulosphaira vitifoliae
AATCGAGTTTCATTATTAAAGATACCTTTATTTTATGTTTATATCATTAAATCTAAGAATAACAGCAAGAACAAGAATGCATACTAATGAAGCGTTAAATATAATAAAGAAAAGTGTAGAAACTAAAGTAATTCAACTACTTATGTCTTGTACTTATTTTTCTTAGATTTTTCAACGATAAAGTTAATAGCCGATGCGTTGAAGTTCTCATTGAAATAGTAAAACAAACTCGTATACTTTGAAAAAGAAGAAAAGAGTAAAACTATTAAATTTCATTGATCGTAAAAAACTTCTTGGGGTATATATAAAGACGAATTAGTTCATTTAGTTTTGTAGTACAGCATATTACTTATAGAACTTAACGTAATCAGTTTAATATTTATAGTTGTCTTGTAAAAACATTCCCTAGAGGCCAATAAAATCAAATTAACTAATTTATTATTTTTACAAGACTATTGCAATAGAAAATGTTTTGTAAAAATTCAAAAATAAATTTAATGTTTAAACAGATAATTTAATATATTTTTACAGTTTTGAATTGAAAGAGTTGATAGAAATTCCTGTACAACGTTTTCAAACAGAATTTTACTTATTATTAGGAACATATTTTGTAGCATTTTCATAATTTTTTCTTATTTCTCTAGTGAATAATTCGTTCAGCAAAAAATTCGATTCATACATCAAAGACTATAAATATATAAATGATTGGTGCATTTTTTGCAGTAGTTTTAAAAATTTTGAATTCATTTTTGCAGAGAAATTTAGTTTATAAAGAAATAAATGATTTTAATGCATTAAATGTAGTTTCTAGTGTATCATTTTCCAAGCTAATTAGTTACTTCGTAAAAGGTAAATGTATGTTC
>NW_026104448.1:0-863 GCF_025091365.1 Daktulosphaira vitifoliae
AAATTTTAATATATTTTGTTAATAATAAATATTATGTAAATTTACAGAAAATAATTAAACTATTTCTTTAACATAAGTAGAAGTGTTCTAAATAAAATTATAAATATAATATGAATTCAAATAAATATAGCTTAAAAAACACACTTTTAAAGCACATCAAACAAAAAAGTTAAAAACAAGCTTAAAACAATAATAAACGAAAAATTCTAGTATTATTGTGAAAAAAAGTGGGTTCAACTTTGTGTCATATTTTTCGTATATTGAATGTCCGACGCTTTTTCATGATTTAAAAGCATATTTTTTTAAATTATATTTATTTTTCACTTTTTATTTTTTTATGATATTGCTGTCACAGTCACGGAATGTTTATTGTCAATTATGACTAACAATAGATATAATTTCTTTATTGCCAGTTAGTATATTTATAAACTCACAACAATGTGTCTTACTACCATTGATAATAAAGGCTATACCTTCGAATATTATCAAAAAAACCAATTAGCTATCAGTATTTGTATTCTCTTATGTATTATATATGTATATTAACTCAAAAAATTTTGAATCTTTAAATGGTTATATCTAATAAACAATAAAAATTTGTTTATTTATATATAATATTAAGACACGTGCGCTGGTATGTGATGAAAACCAAAAATAAAATTATACAGGAATAGTACTGTCGGCGGATGGTGAGGGGGTGGGATGAATGCGTTACAACGGTCTAGTCAAGCCATAGAAGGTATTAATTTTATAAGATGTGTTTTATTTATTTTACTTTGGTCGTATAAATAAATAAAATACAAATAAATATAATTTATAATTCATAACAAATATCACAAGTTATATATGACATACATTGAAAG
>NW_026104449.1:0-863 GCF_025091365.1 Daktulosphaira vitifoliae
TCATCCTAAATACATCAAAATTCCAGTTATTGTGAAAAAATAAAAATAAAATATTAAAGTAATGTACATTTTTAGGCCGTGGTCAAAAAAAATATATATATAACGTTATTTAATGCAAAATAATATTATAACTGTTTGCGTCGCCGCACGTGCGATAACGATTTTATGTTTCGCCAAATCGGTTTTCGTAGTCGCCGCCGCCTGCGACAGACTCGGCTACAAAATAATTAAAAAAATTTAAGAAACAAATGTGTCTCGGGTGATCACAGATTCTAAGGATGAGAGGTCGTAGAGACATTATCAATATGTCAAATTAACACATGACTATATTATCTACATCCGTACATGGGTGATTTTCGTCAAACCAGTTTTAAAGAATGTTTTCACATTAAAAAAAAATGTAAACTTTGAAAGACTATAACTTTTTTTTTTCAAAAATCGCCCAAGTATATAGTAGATACTTTAGATGTAGTAATTTGTAATATTGATCATGTATCTACGACTCCTTAGTCCTCCAGAATCTGTGATCGTCCGAGACATGTTTTGATACCGAAAAAAGTTATTTGAGCACCCTTTTAATTAATAAGCAAAAACCAATTGACTCCATTTTTCAAAAATTTCAGGAAGCTAAAAAAATTATAAATTTTAACATGTATCCACCTAACAGTAAATTTAAAAAACGCTGTTTTTCTAATTATTTATACTAACTTTTTTGAATATTTATTGTATACATATACAGGATGATTTTTTTATCATAACCCACTCAATTATTCACAGACTAAATACAGGTTGGCCCACCACTCACTGACAACTTAAATAACTTTTGATCCAGTTAATATTTTTAGTTGATTTTTTTTTTAAAT
>NW_026104450.1:0-863 GCF_025091365.1 Daktulosphaira vitifoliae
ATTAAACACTATCTAAGCATCGAAGCGTTTTTTATGATAGTGATTTTAATCACTGTCAGATATCATCCATCTGGACCCAACTATGCCACCACCTCACTGTGCTTTTTTTTTTTTTCATAATAAAGTACTTTACATTAGCTTTAATTTAAGATTTATATAAAAGTGTCAGACTTTGCGGAACACTTTCAAAAGTTAAATTGGAAAAGTTCAACTTTCTATATGCATTTTTTAGATTTGAGTCCCCTGTATTAATGGAAATGGTCCGATTTAAAAAAAAGTATGTCGAATAAAAGATGTATAAAAGTACTACTTCTCATGAAAAATTTGTATTGATCCGTACATTTTTCTAAAAGTTATAGCATTATAAAGTTAAAAATGTATGATATCGAGAATTATCATACCAAAATATTATTCGGTAGATATTTTCACAGTGAAGACAATCTAAAGTCCGAAATTTTTTTTTTCCATTATAAAGCACATTACATTAGATTTAAATTAAGATATATATATAAGTATCAGACTTTCTGGAACACTTTCAAAAGTGAAGTTGAAAAGCTTATTGTTTTATGAAAAAATTGTTATTTTAAATCCCTCCATGTGGGCAGGTCAGATTTATAAAAAAAAATATTCCAAATGATAGATAAAGACATCATCAAGCATCTATAAAAAAATATAATAAAATATTGATACATTCATTTTTCAAAAAGTTATAGCTTTAGAAAGTTAAAAAAACTCAGCACAGTGGGGTCACAGCACTGTGGGGACGTGGCATAGTTGGGTCTAGTATAGATTTAATCTGACAGTGATTAAAATCACTATCATAAGAAACGCTTCAATGCAAATCTGTAGATAGTGTTTAATTC
>NW_026104451.1:0-863 GCF_025091365.1 Daktulosphaira vitifoliae
ATTTTTTATAATAGAACTTTATACATTTATGATAACAATTTTATTTCAAATAACACATTACAAAAAAATCTAATTATGCATAACTTATGTACATATATTAATTTATAAGTGTGTTAATAAAATATTATTTTGAAAAAAAAATAAAAGAAATGTTTAAACAATTTTGCAAAGACATATGATAGTTCAAAAATTCCTAAAAAATTAAAAAATGCAAATTTATGATTTGAATATGCTGTAGTACTATAGTACTATAAGTGATACTATAGACAATAATTTAATCATTAAATGTTATTATTTTGACTTATATATCTATTTAGGTACGTGTGGAATATGCTTGGAAGAAAAAGAATCAGTAACATTGATACCATGCGAACATAAGTTTTGCAATACTTGTATTAATATATCTCTTTATAAATATGAACTAAATAAATGTTCTGTATGCCGTCAGGAATTTACATCAACTGAAGGATTAAGTATGTATAGTTAGTTAATTTATGATACGGAAAAAAATCTAATTCTAAATGAGTAAGAAGATTCATATAAATATATTTAACATACAACTATCTAATTTTATACATTTATAATTTTAAAATAAGCGCAGATATGCTTGAAGTAGAGTAGTAAGGCACATTGTTATGAGTTTATTAATATATCAACTGACAATATAGAAAGCATATATGTTGATAGAGTCATAATTGACAATTAAAACTCAAATATTGTATTAAATTCAAAATATGTGTTCCCAATTTAAAAAACAAAATTGACATTCATTTAAATTTGAAATATACTTTTTTTTTTATAATCTTTAAAATAAAAATTTTGTGATCGATACATATAGAGTGTTCAGTAAGTAAGAAATCGGA
>NW_026104452.1:0-863 GCF_025091365.1 Daktulosphaira vitifoliae
ACAACTATATCATTTTATAGAAAATAAATAATTTTATATAATAAGAATTGATCACTTGGGGCTAATTAATTAAATAAAATTAAAACTATATTTAAAATATTATTAATTTAAAAAACAAAAACTATTAAACTCAAAAACCATTAAAAAAATTACTGAAAAGTCACGAATACGTATTTCGGAAACAATGTTACTGTTATCAACGCTAAACATATACTGACACCCCGACTAGAAAAAACTCCCTTATATACCCCTAGTGACCTTATCACCTAGTGAAGTCATCACTAAGTATTATTATCACATTATGCCAGTTTCCACAAATTAATAATGAATTTTTCAGTGGGCCAAGATCTCAATTAATTTAATTGTTTTTATTTTTAAACATTTCTATTGCATTTAAAATATATCACCAAAACCGTGTTCTCAAAGGATAAGATAAATAAATAATACTCTTCTTTTTAGTTGCTGGAACTTAGAAGAATTATAGTACATCTTATCTTGGGTTGAATACTTTTGGTAATAAATAATTTCAACATATAAAACATATTGGTATTTATTTATTCATTAAATTTTTATTACACACCGTACACATTATTAGATTGCATTATTTCCATTGTGTTATATCCATTATTGAAGGGCCACAACCTGACTGGGCAGAGTACAAGTAAAACAGTATCACAATCAATGTTTTAATTATCATAAGTATTCTCTCCACTTATTGACAGCCAGTTATGATTTATGCTGGTTTCCGAATGAAAATTGCGCGGTCAGTCGGAGTATAGGACACTAACATAACTTTATGTGGAAATATCTATAGTACAGTGCATATAACCTAGATCGTTCTTTAAGTTATTGATAAGACATAA
>NW_026104453.1:0-863 GCF_025091365.1 Daktulosphaira vitifoliae
CCATTTTTGGGTGTTGGATACCAAACACCCTAAGGTGGACTGGTATTTCTTGGGAAGGGATAAATGTAGTGGTAATGGTTTCTTGTTGCCTTCTGCACTGGGGACACTAGGGCAATATCAGTAACATTTTTAAAAATGCTTCGGTCTCACCTCCCAAATTTGTGTAAATACATGTAACAATAAACCAAAAAGAAATCACGCCCATCAGACAAGCTTAATCCGTACTTAATCGAAGTTAAAAATTGGACAAAAAGGTAGTTTTTTAGTTTTTTTCATTTAAATCGTGAATGAGATATCACAGAAAAAAAATCATAAAACATAAATTATGGACAATGATGTTTTCCATAAGTTATGTAATTACAAACATCATTATTTTTCCAGCAAACTACAAAATTCACTATTTTTGTGGAACTGTCAAAATTGGCATATTTACGGATATTACTTTACATCCAACAATCGCTTGCAGATACGAATATACATTTCATACAAAAATTGTTTGTTTCATTTTATAAAAATATAAGCACAAAAGACATTGTGAGGAACTTAGTACCTCCCCCATCTAAAATTAATAAAAATAGACAGTTGAATAAAAATTTTATTGGCATATGAAAAATAAATTATGCTTATAATGCAATTTTTGTATTTTACTTGTAAGTTAAAAGCAATAAACTATAAAATTATTCTTATTGTCCAATTTTTAACTACAAGTAGGTACGAGGAGGTAAACCCTTCTGATTGACGTAAAATATCTTTTTGTTTATTTTTACATATACTTACACAAATTTGGGAGGCGGACACCGAGAAATTTCCAAAGTCGAAAAATAAGTACCACCTTAATGTTCACCTATCCCTAAACTTCGGCG
>NW_026104454.1:0-863 GCF_025091365.1 Daktulosphaira vitifoliae
TTCTTATTTTGCGATACTCCTATAACATTCCCTTCCATCTTTATCATACCTTCCCTTTTCTTATTTTTGTTTTACAACAAAAGTCATGAAATGAAAAATAATGTTCAAATAGTTTTGCTTATATATTTTTTATCTGTGAAACAATTCTTCTTTTATTGCTTGTTTAATTTTAGTAATTTTTGACTAATTTCTTCATGATGTCACTTAACATGTTTTTATTCATAGTTCTTGTTATCATAATTGTTACATACGATAGAAAGAATAAATAACAATAATTATTCATGGTCCATTGAAACGGATTATTGATGCTCCGGTATTATGGACAACTAAGTTAGTTATGAATTTAAATGGTTAAATAATTTTAAAACACAAACAGTTGATCGGATAAAAAAAATTATTTAACAACAGATTATTATAGAGTTCTTTGATATCGAACAATTTTTTTCTTTGTAAAATTTACAAAAATGAAGCCTAAAATCTACCTATAGAAATAATATTTTTTTATAATAAACTAGGTATTTACAGTTCATAAAAATGAATTAAATTCTAATTTGTACATAATTAAAAAAAAAAAAAATTATCATTTAATGAAAAATAGGAAGTTATATTGTAAATAACACTATATANAAAAAAAATTATCATTTAATGAAAAATAGGAAGTTATATTGTAAATAACACTGTATATAAATATATAATTTAGTTTCATTTTTTTAAAATAAAAACTGAATATTTACCCAAATTAAAAAAATACTTGATGCTTAAGTAAATATGATCATGATGCTCATTCCATATTGTTCAACATTTTTCTTTAAATCATTATACACAATAAAGATAGAGCAAAGATTTTGTTTAAATTAAAAATG
>NW_026104455.1:0-863 GCF_025091365.1 Daktulosphaira vitifoliae
TTTAAATTCAAGGTTATTATTTCCCATAATATAAAAATAAGTTTTTATAGGCTGTTTTTTTACAGAATACAATAAAAAAAAAATTGAATCTAATTCTTTTCAAGTAGTTAAAATTAATACGAGGAAAAAAAATATTATATATTTAAGTTCTAGGGGTAAGATATTTATTTGTTTAAGTACTAATTAGGGCTTATAATTTCATGCCTTTATACATTTTGATGAAACCATTTTTTTATTGACCAAGAAAACTAGTAGCCTTATGAAAAAGTATTAAAATGAATACAAAAAATTATAAAGTATTTTAATATTTTTTCTGTATTTTTACAGCATTCTGAATATTTTTTTTAGTATTTTCATTTTATATTATTAAAATACTGTTAACTTATAGAATATCTGTTTAATCAAAATAAATTTTAAAAAAATGTTGAAGGTATTTTATAATTTCTTATGCAAATTATATTGATTTATCATTCATCAGTATNTAAAAAAATGTTGAAGGTATTTTATAATTTCTTATGCAAATTATATTGATTTATCATTCATCAGTATTTAGCAAACTGTATTTTGAAAATGTCAGTATGTCAATTATATTAGTTTATTGTTCAAATTTACTGATTTATAAAAATATTGTTTATTTTATGTTACCATTTATTTTTGTAACTTTTAGACATAAATCATATATATATTACATAGTCATTTTATTTTATTTTTTCTTATTTTATAAATAACTTAATCCTTCAATAAAACTTATTTTGTTGTACTCAGTTGTCATGTGAAGAAATCCATTATAATATATCGGTTCAATTTATTGTAAATTTGTTAAAAGTATTTATAAAAATGTTATTAACTATAATAATTACTTT
>NW_026104456.1:0-863 GCF_025091365.1 Daktulosphaira vitifoliae
AAATGGGTCAGCCAGTAACTTATAAATGTTGTCAGTTTTATCTAACACACTCTGTAAACATCAGGGTCATTACATTTTAAAGACAAAATGTTTAAAAGGTAAAAAATGTCAAGTTGGCCGACCCCAAGTAGTTGGGATTAAGGCAAGGAAAAAGAAAAGGAGTATGTTTGAAGTACTGTTTATCACAAATTTTCAATAATCCGTCCAGTTCAAAAAACAAGTTATTTCAATATAAAATGAAAACTAAATATATGACATACAAAATAAGGAACGAGGCAGTGTAAATTTAATGAAATCAGAATAAGAATGTACATATCGGTCCAACTAGGCGTATCTGTACTATACTNCAGTGTAAATTTAATGAAATCAGAATAAGAATGTACATATCGGTCCAACTAGGCGTATCTGTACTATACTCAACAAAAATCAAAAAAATGATTCAGTTTTTGAAAAAATGTATTCATATCAATTTTGTTAAAGCCTGTAAAATATTATTGTAGTCAGGGCCGGATTTGACGGAGGGTTTTAAGGGCATTTGCCCTAGGCAGCAGATGTTTGGGGGCATCCGGATGCCGAATACTATAAAAAAAATCTTTAAACTTTTTAACCATCGGCTTATGAAAAAATCAACTTTAAAAAATAAATATTGTTTTGCATTTATATAATTTGGGCTGCAAAATTAATACCGATACACGTCACATGATAACAAAAAACCATTGGGGCATACTACAAATACAATATAATACTTTAGTAAATTGGTATACGTTCGAGTAAATATGTCATTTATTAAAGCCTGTGTTACGTCGCTATTTAGGGGTTGAGCCTAAAAGCCCGTCGACAGTATTCTAAGGGACCAATGGGGG
>NW_026104457.1:0-862 GCF_025091365.1 Daktulosphaira vitifoliae
ATGGAAAGCTTTATTAGCAAATATTGGTACATCAGTAATTCCTGAAAAGTCGGCACTTGGTGTAAACATTGTGGAACATCCGAGCTATAAAAATAATATTTGTAATTATTTACAAAAAATATTATATAAATGTACGACGGAAAAATTTTTATCATACTTTATTTAATACATGTTTGAGATCAATTTCTTGCTCGATCTTGAATTTTGGGAATTTAAAATCAACATTATGTTTTGTCATATTTTTGTAAAGTTCAATGAAATTTATCTTAGACAAATTATTTTCTAAATTACTCAAACCATCTTTTGCATCAGGCAATAAAATCAACATTTTGAAGTGGAAATTCTAAAAAACAACTGAATATATTAGATTGTATTAAAAAACTAAAAAAAATTTTATTACAACGTAAGGCATATCCAAAGCAGCGAATTTTAAGTGTTTGTCGTGATAATAATAGTAACGCGAATGTTGGTACATCATTTTTACGTTGACCGCGTGTTGTCCCATCGAATAAAATGGTTCATCTTTCGTTGTATAAAACTCTTTTTCCCAAAGATCCTTAAAATGTAGTGCGCTTGTTAATACCATCACAGTTGATTCACTAATTGAATCTAGTGTTCAGACCAAATATTTTGAGAATGAGTTACATAAATTATACTTTATTCAAATTTCTTACCGGCAGGGAATAAATTTTTAATTTTTCCATTAGTTTTATTTTCAATCCATCCATTAATATAACTTCGTTGATCATTTGGTTTTTTATTAAAATCTAAGTTTTCCACAGTCGATTTCAAATGTTTTTTTATTTTTTCAGCATAACTAGACTTTATTTTAAATGTTTTCTCAACGAACATTCCGGTAACC
>NW_026104458.1:0-862 GCF_025091365.1 Daktulosphaira vitifoliae
TATACATACAAGTAGAACTTGAAATAATATATATTATCATTATTTAATCGTCGATCAAAGTACGAAACTATTATTTTTTTTGTTACTCAATATATATCCGTTATGTTTTAGTGTTGTATATTATCTAATAAGTATTGAACATGATTGATAAATATTTATATGTATATATATATGTATTTATAAATTATAGATGTCTGGAAAAAATAATTCGATTTGCAATGAGTTAACGTAACAATTTATATCAATCGGTATATATTTTTTAAAATTTTATATTTTATTATTATTTTGATTAATTCAAGATATGATTTTTAAAATAATACTTTTTTTATTGCAAAGAAGGACAGTGAATAATTTGTTCAATTAAAAAAATATATATTTTATAATTACTCTGGTATCCAAATCGGTTGCAGATGACTACGAGTATTGCACATTTAAACATCAGTCATTTTATCGTTAGGTCCGTCCAAAACGCCAATCATCGAATGTCCTTGTTGACAGTTAAGGAAGAGCGATCCAAAAAGGTATCGTAATACATTCAGTGTAATGCCTAATAATACTACGTCAACTAGTACCCGAAAACATTTACACTGGCAGAACTCGCGACGGCAGAACTACACGTGAGACTTCGTACTAGACCGATTGCCGCGTGACAACTGACTGATATACGCCGCTGTGAGTTCAGCGCGCGTGAGCCACACAATCGTCAACTGTTGCTTCTCCAAACAAACAAAGATCAGCAGCGGCCCTCTCGCATGCACAACATGCAATACGTCGTGTCATTAATATTTGTGATTTTAAAACTGAGGTAGAGGAGTATAAATAAAAATTCTGGCCAATATCTCTGTCTTTTCTACATCAAAAC
>NW_026104459.1:0-862 GCF_025091365.1 Daktulosphaira vitifoliae
CCTTACTTACTTTGACATCATTAAAATTATATACACTTAAGCTGTTTAAATGAAAACATAATGTTTAACTAGTTTACAAGTAAAAGAAATTATCGCCATAACTTTACAAACCCGCCTTTCAACTTCAATTTTATATCTAAGTTTTGACAACTTCCAAAATATTGATTCAAAAGTTTTTGAAGACCGTTTAATTTTTTAAACATTTTAAAGGGGTAAGTTAAAGATGGGATTATTTTCTTTTTTAAATACTATAAATTTATAAACAAGTTCAAAAATTGGAAATTGTAATTAAAATATTAAAATTTGGTATGATATAAATCTGAAATTTGCATTAGTACTTCTGCAATATCTATTACCAATATCTTTTTCCATTTTTTCTTCAATCAAAATGACAAAATAGAGGTTTTTCTTAAAATTACAGTTTTCATCATTTTTTCTTAGCTATAGAGTAACATGACAAAAGCAATCGAAAAATGTCTACATTTCCAATGCTTGCGCTTTTTGGCCAGTTACCCACGCAGGCGTTGTCGGCATGGGGATGGCCGCGCTTGACAGTGTATCATCCTCTAGTGTGATAGTGGGGGGTCGTGGGTCGGAGAAATTTCTATTTGCGACGGAGGGAAACGTCCTCCACCAGCTCCGCCACCATAACCACACTAACCGCTTCGATAGTCGGTCCCACCCTTGCCAAACTACCCCTAGATGCGCTTCGCAATCTTACCAATATGGAGGGTTTTGCTGATGCATCTGGGGTGGTGGTCGTTGTCAAGTCCGTTCCGTTGTACAAACAATCCGGTACCAATACTCTCTCGGCTATTTCACCATTGAGAGTGGCTTGGTCACCACCACTCCCTGCAGTTGC
>NW_026104460.1:0-193 GCF_025091365.1 Daktulosphaira vitifoliae
CAAATTAATGAATTTTTTGTCACTTATGAATAAATATACTGGACTACAAGAAACATTCATCAGTATCAAAAATATACTTTTCTAAATCAACTTTTCGCACCGTTTTCAAATCTAAAATTAGACTTTTTCTATCACTTCTAATTTTTGATATTATTACTAACTAGTAAAAAATGAGTATTTACATATAAAAAAT
>NW_026104460.1:636-862 GCF_025091365.1 Daktulosphaira vitifoliae
AAAAAAAATTATACTGATTTGGTCATTTTTGTTAAAGTTATAACAGTTAACAAAGTTATAAGTTTTATACACTGGACTACGAGGAACTTTCATCAGAAACAAAAATATACTATTCAAAATCAACTTTTCGCAATGTTTCCAAATGTGCAATTAGACTTTTTCTATCAGTTATACATTTTTATATTATACTAATTACATATGAAATAATAATTAAAAAAAAAAAAAA
>NW_026104461.1:0-862 GCF_025091365.1 Daktulosphaira vitifoliae
ATATCAACAATAAAAAATATATATATTATATATAAATAGTAAATACATCAAATTATAATTTGTTATTTCAAACAATTTTTTTTTGGAGTAATCAACATCCAGATTTAATTATAACATAATTTTTATAATAAATAAATAAATATCTCATTTATATTCAATAATATTATAGTAATGATAGCAGTTAAAATACACTTTTTCAATTATCTACCTGGTTTGATTCAATAACATCAGGAATAGATGTACCCTTTGTAACAAAACTACTAATTGGTACCTCAAACAATTAAGTTTATTTAATTATTCTAAATCTCAGAAATCAAAGATTTGTTAAGAACATAACAATGTTTATGTAAATGAATTATAAAGGTATTAATTCATTACTGAATACAATTTGAGTAGGTTTCACTTATTTGAACAATATTAATTTCCATAGAAGTTGCAAGGGGTCTTTTTTATAATTCGGCCTGTAACAACATCGTTTGCCACTTGCTATCGACTAGCTATAGTAGCAAGGGTCGCTACCACCTAGACGAGGTGTCACACCAATCAGATATGATTACCGGACCATAAGTGAAATTTAATTTTAAGTTAATTAAAAGTATAATCTAAATTAATATGTCGTTATATGTATAAATTACTATAATACCACGTGGTTTATTAAACACAATTATGACACTCAAAGTTGTATGTGGTTGATATGCAAAACATACCGTAGCCCGTGTCTAGATTAAGGAACAGGGATAAAAGTAATAAAGTTACTCGCGCAATAAAATAAATATTACAGTATTTAATTGTTAAAAAAAAGAAAATTAAGTTAAACATAGACAAAAATGCAAATGCATCAAAAACCATGTCTACAAATAAA
>NW_026104462.1:0-862 GCF_025091365.1 Daktulosphaira vitifoliae
CAATTTCTTTCAACGATACGTCAAAAGATCACAAATCGTATCTAGTCGAAGACATTATCCTCAAAAATTGAAAAAATTCCCTCGTTCCCCGTAAATGAGAGAAATCTCCAAAAAAAATTACAAATTTAAAAATTGCTAATTGTTGACATTTTTTCAATTTTTTTTTACTTAAAACTGCCATAACTTTTTTAAAAATTACCAAATCAATATAATTTTTTTTTTATAGATACATGATGTCTTTACTTATCATTTGGTATAATTTTTTTATAAATCTGATCCTTTACCTGCCCACAGGGGAGAATTCAAAATGACTCTATTTAATACAGTAAAATAACAATAGAAACTTGGCTTACAATCACTTAATTTTAAAATTAATTAGAGCTTGTTAACAAGCTCTAACGGACAAACGGTTAATCGGAAAAAAAAACCTTCGAACAAAGTTGCTTGTAATTTTTTTTTCTATCATATTAAAAATAAGAGTTCCCATTTTAGAAAATTATAAATAAGGGTTTTTATCACTGAAGAGACAAAAAAATAATGATTTGACTACATATTAATGTAGAGATTTTTATACTTGATATTTTTTCTCTTTAAAAGAATTTATAATTCTCAATAGTTTCTGAGAAAATGAATGTCTTACCAGATTTTGATCACTCTGTATATCTTAAATTAAAACTAATGTAATGTTCTTTATTATGAAAAAAAAAAATTTCGGACTTTATTTTGTCATCACTGTGAAAATGGCTACCAAATGCTATTTCTGTGTGAAAATTCTCGATTTTATATTTTACATCTTTAACTTTATAATGCTACAACTTAAATCGGACTAATTCCCTATATACAAAGGGTTCAAAACTAAAAA
>NW_026104463.1:0-862 GCF_025091365.1 Daktulosphaira vitifoliae
TCGCAATTTTAGAAATTAGTAAAACTCTGGTATACGATTTCCATTATAACGTAATGAAGAAATATTTCAAAGACCGTGCACAACTGTTATATGGTGACACAGATAGATTAATTAATATTTTTTATTAAAAAAATTTAATGATTTTATTTTTTGATTTTATTGTTTAGATTCATTAGTGTACTTTATCATGGGTGATGACTTTTACGCGGTGGCAAAGAAAAATCCTGATCTATTGGCTAGACTTGACACTTCAGGTTTGCCGAGCAGTCACCCGTGTTATTCAAACGCTAACAAAAAGGTGCCTGGTTTGTGGAGTGACGAAGCGCCGGGGAAATCTATATTGGAGTTTATTAGTCTAAGACCAAAATGTTATGGTTTTGACTTGGAGGGTAAAGAAAAAATTAAGGCAAAAGGGATACGTGGTCACGTTGTGAAAAATCATCTTACAGTCGAGGACCTGAAACGGTGTTTGTATGCTGAAGAGGAGCCTACAGTAAGCGAAGCTCATGCAACAGCGGCTACTTATGGTACGATGGTTGTAAACAACATTCATGAGAGAGCCGTTGACCCTTATTGCCCCGTTGTAAAGTACCCGACTTATACACCATACAGAGAAAATGTGTCAATCAGATCATTTCAACACCAAATATACACCATTAAGACTATGAAAATGACATTAAACCGTTTAGATGATAAGCGGGNCAACACCGAATATACACCATTAAGACTATGAAAATGACATTAAACCGTTTAGATGATAAGCGGTTTATATCAGAAGACAGTATTACTACCTACGCTTACGGTCATTATAAACTAGAGTACGTATACCATAATTATGCTAATAATTATTAAATATATATTA
>NW_026104464.1:0-861 GCF_025091365.1 Daktulosphaira vitifoliae
AATAATAGATCACCTAAAACATATGCTATAAATTTAATAAAAATAACTTAACAAAATAAACAACATATTGAGCTCTAATTAAGCGTATTAGTTGTTAATTTAAGAACTTTATACATTTTTGTAGATTGACACAATTAATAATACAATACACGTTATTTATTAATATTAATACAAATGAATAGAATAATAAAGTAGAATGACATAGAATGATATAGAAGTAACTAGCGCATACTAAACCACGACTGACTGTAGGGTACCTACAGTGGGAGTCCTTTGCCCATGGTTGGCCTAAAACCCTTGGTCAGCACATTCCTGTGTTCGACGACAGTCAGACGACCATGTATTATATACTATACACAATTATAAAATAATATTCAGGGGTTCTTAACATCCCCCAACCTAAATGAGCAATGGGGGTCTAATGATTCCCAAGGGAAATCAGATAAATAAAGTTATACAATTGCAAAGGGATTTAGAATATTTTTCATATTGGTGAATTATATAATTTAAAATAGAGAGATTCAGAGTTGTGTATTATTAATTTCAGTGGTATATACTTGAACTACTTTTTTTTTACACTTAAAGAATACAGCAACAATTATAATTGATATGATACAAATTGACAAACAAGTATATATGATTACAATATTATAAGGACTTAGTAAAAAATTATTGCTATTTGGATTTGTATACCAATTTGTAGTATGTTTAACTAATGTACAAAGATCGTTGAATAAATTATTTGTTGTGGAGTTACCTTAATAATGGATTCTGTCTACATGTTAATTAAGTTAAACAAAGGATTCAGAGGGACTATATCATTAGAATGGTTGTAGAGTACAGTTGAAATGGGCGTTAGAA
>NW_026104465.1:0-861 GCF_025091365.1 Daktulosphaira vitifoliae
TAAGCTCTAAACTTTCTCTGAACTCTTTTGATTGTCACTTTTGCATTAGTGGTCATTGGATCCCAGAGTATAGAACTATACTCAAGGATATGATAAACAAAAGAGCAATAGAGAGCTTTAAGCGGTAAAACAAGTTTAAAATTTTGGGAAGTTTAGTTAACAAATTCAAGAAGTGCATTACAGCATTGTTCTTGGATTATGTAGTAGGAGAAAGATTACTAGCAAGAATGAAATAAAAATCACAAATTGTGCCACCAAATTGTTTAATAGGGATACCATTTGTGGAATAAGTAAAAGTTATAAGAGAGCACAGATGATAAAAGGACATGGATGAACACTTGATTATATTTAAAATTATATATGAGAGTCCTAAAGAGTTGTCACAAACTATAAGAAGACATAGGTTATCTTGGACAATAATTGACAATTGGAAATTGTTTTGATGTGCATGAAAATTTTCATATCAGTAAATATAAGCAGCATTGAATGAGAAAAATAGAAGAGGCGAAATTAACTAATAGAGCAAAAAGAAAGGCAGATAGTATAGCTCCTTAGGGACACCTGATGAAGGGGAAAAGTTGAAGACTTGGAACCATGGACAGAAACATATTGAGTAGTTAGATAGGAAAGTAGCCTAAATAGGAGGTGATTACTAATACCAAGACAATCAAGAATATTTATTAATATAGAGTGATCAATCATATTATATACTTTAGTAGTCTGTATAAATTACATCTATTTGACAATGTTGGGAAAAAAGAGTCATAAATATAGGAAGAAAAAACTAAATTACATGTGGTTGTAGAATGACCTGGTAGAAAACCATGTTATTATTCATCAACCAAAATGTGGTTAAGAGAA
>NW_026104466.1:0-861 GCF_025091365.1 Daktulosphaira vitifoliae
AAAAAACGATATGAGACAAACTATCGAATACCTAAGTTACTTCGTAAATTTAAATGCTAACTAAATGATTTGCTAGCGAGTAAGACTTATCAACTACGTTAAAAAAACTAAAATAATAAAATCATAAAAAAATCGTCTGTACCTATTGACTGACCTGCAATGGCCATCCAAGGGTAGAACGTGTGATTATTCTGTTGTTGATTGAGCTGAAGCGCCTGTTGCTGGTGGCCGTTGTTGTTGATACCGGCGCAACTGTTCCAGGAAGCCGACAATGATCCTACTGAGTTTCGAGCTGAATTAGGACTAGTGCCTGCACCACCTTCCAGGCCACTCACGCTGTTCCCAGAACCGTATCCAACACGGGATTCGGGGGTACATACGTTTGGTCTTAACAACGAACCGTTAGCTGCGGACACGGGATTTCCCGGCCACACTACGTCTTTAGGCGACGATGAATATCCATTTTGATGTGTTGCCGACGAATCACTTTTTACACAAGGTTCAGTTTTAGTATAGTTGAGTCCAGCCGAAGCGGCCGCCTGGTCCGATGCTCCGCCACCGCCGCCACCTCCACCACCGCTGCCGGTCCCGTAGAGTTTACAGGCGGCCGCGGCCACGGAAGCGTCGTAAGGGCTATCCTGTGGAGCTCTTGTCTGCGAAAGACCGTGGTGGTGATGATGCTGCGAAGACGCATAAGGTGACATTCCCAAGCCAATTGGAAACCTATAAGCAGCCGCCACCGTATTCTGGTCGTGGTGATGTCCAGCGGACGATTGATGGTGGTGGTGTCCACCGTAGAAACCGCTTTGTTCAAAATATGAATTCATATTTTTTTACTACTTTACTTCTGTCGACTAAAAA
>NW_026104467.1:0-861 GCF_025091365.1 Daktulosphaira vitifoliae
ATCCAAGAAGTTTATTAGTGACTCGCATCTATTCCCATACTGGTTCCTTTAGCCATAATAAGGTAGAGTTGGGTAAAAAAACCCATTGCAAATCAATAACTCAACTTCAAATATTTAGGAGTATGGCTAAAGAGATGATAATGTTTTATATTATAATTATTATTTATATTTACTCGTCACGAAGATAAAATGGTCTATGCACGACAAAGGTCGAAAAGAACGGGAAGCATATTCCGGGTTTGTTATAAAAATTTTGTAAAAGTGGAATAAAAAATAATAAAAGAGACCACCTACATATGTTGAATTTTATCTAAACTCAATCTTTGAAAATGGTTTGCGTTTTTTTAGCCTATATAAAATTAAAATTTTTAAGAGTACTTTATAATGAATAAAAATAAAAACTTTACCATAATCTTTTATCTATGAGTTATATGATTTTAAAGCCGAAAATGACAAATTTACTGTAAAAATTTGTCATACTCTTTCTTTTTACTACAACTCTAATAAAATAAAACTAATTGAAATCGAATTTTGCTACAATTTAAAAAAGACAATGAACTTTCTTTCGGTAAGTTTTTTGAAAAAAGTACATCATATTATCTTTAATTTGCTATATAATGAAGGTAATTTTTTTAAAAAGTTATTTTAATATTTTTATCTATATAATTCGGACAATTTGGTTAACTATTAATTAATGCGCGAACATTAAAAATATATATCTAATTCATTTACATCAGTCTAAAATTTTTAATGAAAATATGATTAACTGCTAAGACTACTATATGTTATGATTTATACAAATATTAATGGTACTATATTTTATCTTAACGACTATTTATGTAACATGATTAACAAGTATTA
>NW_026104468.1:0-861 GCF_025091365.1 Daktulosphaira vitifoliae
AACATATTAAAAATCAATAATAATTTGAAAACTATTAATTATAAAAATTATATAATATATAAGTAAAAGAATTACTAATCTGGATATAATTGAGGAAATAGAAGTTGATGTTGTTTTTGTAATTATCCACCAATTTCTTAGAATGAAACACTATCTACAGATTTGCATCGAAGCGTTTTTTATGATAGAGATTTTAATCACCGTCAGATAAAATCTATACTAGACACAACTATGCCACGTCCCCACTGTGCTGGATTTTTTATCACATTATTCATTATTTCATTTTGTTTTGATTAATGACGAATGTGCAAAAATAAAAATTTATATTTTAGTATTTCATAAATAGATCAATTAGCACGTCATACGTTTGAATAAAATAAATAAAAACAATGCATGAAAATAAAATAAAAATTAATAAGAAATATGAAATCATAAAAAGTATTTATTTGGCTAACTGTTATTAAGTATTTATCTTTTTAAACTATACACATAGTCAGTTAATACTATTTTTTTTAATAATAATAACGCACGATTTTAATATGTGACAAGTTTAAAATAAAAATGAAAAATTAGATTCTATGAAATAGTTCTTATTAAAATAATTTATGGTTGTTTATTTAATATTGTAAATACATTGTAAAACTTATTGATTTCAAAGAAATATATGAAAAATTATTTAAACTAAATTTTTTAATTTTTAGCCCAGTCTTACTACTAAAATATACTTGTTCTAATAGTAATTATTTTAATAATACACAATGATTATTAATAATTATTTAACTATAAAAACTATTATAATAATCTTTTTTAAAATTCAACAATCAAATTTTTTTGTTAAGAGTGATGCAATTTTAAAAAATG
>NW_026104469.1:0-215 GCF_025091365.1 Daktulosphaira vitifoliae
TCACATAATTAGACTTTGAAATTCGAAAAAAGTTTGAAGTCGACGAAAAAGTTTGAAGTCGACAAAAAAGTGAAACATCATAAAATGACGTTAAAAGTAAGAAAAAACTTCATATTTAAGAAAAACAACATGTTTACACATAAATAGACATTGAAAGTTGAAAAAATTTTCATGTCGACGAAAAAGTGAAACATCATCAAATGACGTTCAATGTA
>NW_026104469.1:703-861 GCF_025091365.1 Daktulosphaira vitifoliae
TTTTCACATAAATAGACATTGAAAATCGAAAAAATTTTCAAGTCGACGAAAAAGTTTGAAATCGACAAAAAAGTGATACATCATCAAATGACGTTCAAAGTAAAAAAAAATTTCAAATTTAAGAAAAACAACATATTTACACATAAATAGACATTGAA
>NW_026104470.1:0-861 GCF_025091365.1 Daktulosphaira vitifoliae
CAATTAAATATTTAATAATTTAATAAAATAGAACAAATTAAAAAAACATAGACAAATAATTTATTTAATAGAATATATAAGTACAAAGCTTTTAGGTAATATATTAATTTTACTTTCCTATTCAAGACTCACTTTTTAATATTTGCATTATATTTTACAGCACACAAACCAAATTGAACCATTAAAAAGTCCATACAATTACTTCTGAGTTTTTGGTAATACTGAGCCGAAGTATCAAATACACTAACCATTGTACCATTATGAAGACCAGTGAATTCACCATCAATAGCAATAAAAATAGCATCATCAATTGCCTGTTCAATTTCTGGCAAAACCTGATAAAAATCTAAAAGAATAACAGAATTACACATCTGTAATATTAAAGTTTTCAAAAAATTATCTAACTTTCATTTATTACTTCCATTATTGAATTGTTTTTTTATAAGACTTTTGTATTTTATTTTTTACTAAACAAATACAACATCTATATTTGAGTTTGAAGCAAAAAATAATAAAATTTTAGAATATTCAAGACTTTACATGAGAAATTTTCCAATTTACGATTATTAAAATTTATACATAACGTACTAAAAGGATATCAAAAATACTAAAAGTATACCATGTTGACTAACGTGATGTGGAAATTAAAATAAAACAAATGAATGTTATCATATTTTTGTTTACGTTGTTCTTATCATAATTAACGCCGAGGTGGTAAAATGATTGTTTTTTTCTTCCTTGCTATGAGAGTTTAAAATTTTAAACAAAATTTGCTTGATATTTTCTTAAATTTTATCAAATAATTTAATTTTCCTACAATTATCTAATAATACAATTTTATTTTTGCAATTAACTTATTGC
>NW_026104471.1:0-861 GCF_025091365.1 Daktulosphaira vitifoliae
TTTCCAACCGGGTAAATGGAGAAAATTATTTATTATATCAGCGTTTTTTTTTTTATTGTGAGTTCCTTCAGTATGCAAAAATAAGAAAAATATACAAAAGTACACTGGAATATTTAATGTTATAGCCATTTCCATTTTCATTTTTAAAAAGTTCTTATACTTAGAAAAAATTATAGTCGCACAAAATTTGTTTGAATGCTATAGTTATATTAATAATATATTTAATATCCTTACTAAATATAAACTATATAAAAAAAATAGAAACTGATTATATACAGGTGTACAATATTATTTATGTGTGAGCGGGAGGAAGTCATTGAGTTTATTACGTTTAAAACACTTCGTATAAAATGTTTTATTTATATCCTTAAAATATAATAATGAACAAATTTCATATTAATTAATTAACACAATATTTGTTTCTATGCTATAGTTATATTAATAATGTATTTCATTTTCATACTAAATATAAACCATAAAAAAAAAAGACTGATTATATACAGGTGTATAAACAATATTATTTATGTGTGAGCAGAATGAGGGTTTATTATGATATAAACATTGTGTGTAAAATTTTTAGCTTCGATGCGAAGCTGAAAAGGTATTAATTTTTATATTATTTTTAATTACTCCCATCATGGTATGTTGTCGTCCGTGTTTTTAGTGATTTTCAGTTTATTTTATTAAATTAAACATAACATGATATTTATTCTAAGTTAAGAAGCATAGTACACAACAATCAATATAACATATATACATGTGCATAACATTATATTATATTATTATATACATTACATACATAACATTAACATGTATACATTTAGAATAATTCACGCTGATAGGCGTTGCAAAAATCTACCC
>NW_026104472.1:0-861 GCF_025091365.1 Daktulosphaira vitifoliae
TTTTAACTAATAATCAATAATCATTTTTTTAAATTAAATAATATATTTTTAGAACATAATTAAAGACTAAAGTATTTATTAACAAATAAAATTATCTGTATTATTAAAAAAAAACGGCAGCACAGTGGGGTCGCGGCACAGTAATGACGTGGCATAGATGGGACAAGTATAGATGATATCTGACAGTGAATAAAATCACTATCATAAGAAACGCTTCGATGCAAATCTGTAGATAATTTTAAGAAATTGGTAGTTATTTCAAAAGCAACTATAACTCTTGTTCCCTTAATTTTATCCCGATTTATAATTATAATATATAAATACATAATAATTATAGTAATTAAATTTAGTATGAAAGTGGTATTCAATAATATAATATTGTAATTTTTACGGAGATATTATAAAAATAAAAAGGAGTTGTATGTTCATATACTTTTAACGCGTATAAAAATTTAAAGGGATTGATGCAATACTTTTTAATAAAAAAATGTTGTTATTTATGAATAAATACAATAGACTACAAGGAACTTTCATCAGAAACAAAAATATACTTTTCTAAATCAACTTTTTGCAATGTGTTTCAAATGTGCAATTAAACTTTTTTTATTACTTCTAAGTTTTAATATTATCACTTATTATTAAAAAATAAGTATTTAAATATAAAAAAAATNTGTAATATTGTAATTTTTACGGAGATATTATAAAAATAAAAAGGAGTTGTATGTTCATATACTTTTAACGCGTATAAAAATTTAAAGGGATTGATGCAATACTTTTTAATAAAAAAATGTTGTTATTTATGAATAAATACAATAGACTACAAGGAACTTTCATCAGAAACAAAAATATACTTTTCTAAAT
>NW_026104473.1:0-861 GCF_025091365.1 Daktulosphaira vitifoliae
ATTTTTTCCGTGGCACGAAGCAAAAAAATTCCATTCAGCTCCAATACCAAAATCTTCATCGTGATAAGAAATATTAATAAATTTTTTTTATAATTTGTATTGGCTAGCCGCACCATCGCTAAAGTATACAATTTTTTTTACAAAAGGGCATGTGCTAATTAAATCTTTAATAAAATATTTTTGAAACGAGTAAAATGTTTCTGTAATGTGTTCTAAGTGATCACTTATAATACATAAACTCTTACATTTGATTTCATCATTAATCTTATAATAATAAACAAATGGATGAAGTGTAGCCTGCTTATTCACCCAATGAAAACTTTGAATCTCATCTTGTACTACAAAACTATAGTTTTCTGAAAAGTCTGCAACGACTAAACATTCTGTAGTAGTTAGATTTTCTTTAAGCTTTTTGAAATAACTTGATTGAATTTTAGATGTATAGTGGTGTATTTTTAAAGATAATAACTTATCTTTTAATAATTCTACAAATTCATCTACAGGTAATAAATTAGTAACTAAATTAGCTCTATCAGTGCTAACCCATTGTCTAAAAATGATGTTTTCTGGGCCATCGTCTAACTCATATGAGAGATTTTTTTTTAAATAGTCACTTCTATTTAAACAAATATCACACTCTCCCATCATGCAATTATAGTTATCAATATTACATACCAAATAACTCAAGTAATTTTTGTATTCATATTTTAATGAAGCTCCTTCTATCATAAGTNTTATTACATACCAAATAACTCAAGTAATTTTTGTATTCATATATTTATGAAGCTCCTTCTATCATAAGTTTCACATTTTGATGATGAACACAAACGCACACGGTATGTGTGCCCGAAGACCCAGCTA
>NW_026104474.1:0-860 GCF_025091365.1 Daktulosphaira vitifoliae
TAATAACTAAAATTTTTAATACTAATATGGCTATATTAACTTTTTATACTATTTGTGAACTTTACACAAATTTTATTATTCATTATTCATGTATGTGTGTATTAATCACGTGCATTGACAAATAGATGATTTGAACCTCAATCACATTATATCTTAGATACAGCTGGACCAAAATTAAACTAATGTAATATAATTTTAATGGCACAACCTTGATATTTCCATTTCACAGATATAATACACACTTTATACCTACCAAATAAGATTTGTCAAATCGGACAGCACTCGGTGAGATCGCCCTGTATAAAAATCTACCAAACCATCAATTTGTACCAACAATGTGAAAAACATAATGTATCATGTTCACCATCAACAACACCATTATCAACAACACCAGCATCATCATCAACAACATTGCAAAATGACGCCCAAAATAAGTTCATAAAACCATAACACTCACATTCTTCCTATATGAATATAAAATTCACACTAATTTATAATTATATTAGTTCAAATAAAGAGATAACTAACTTTTGTAATTTATAGAGTTTAATTATAAACCATAAAATATCAATTACACGAAATTTAGTTGGAAATAAATAATAAAGTTAGAATTAAATAATAAATTTTAGAAAAATAAGTAAATCCATGAAAAGTCAACTTCAATAAAATTTCATTCTTTTAGTAAGAAATGTGTTCCAAAACACAGGTTTTTCAAAAATGATTTAATAATTATGGATATTAATTTAGCTAAAATATATACAGTTATTGTATATAAGGACCTACAAATCATATAATAGACAATAAACAATACAATTAAATTTCTTATGTCAATCACACAGCAATAAACACATTTTAATTTC
>NW_026104475.1:0-860 GCF_025091365.1 Daktulosphaira vitifoliae
TATATATACATATATTATTATTGATATATTTAACATTGGCTGCTTGGCCATTAGTTTTAGTAAATATATACATTAAAAATATTTATATGATTATAAAAGTGATTATTTTGTTAATTACTTTGTCGAATGGCATGTCGTATTTTGCTCAATTCGTGATTAGATATTACTGTTCCTTTAATTACTTCCAGTCGTTGTTTAAGGAAGTTTTCAGAATTCGAATTATACGGAATTAATGAATGAAGTTGCAACAAAATTTTTTTTAAATGTGGAAGAGGATAACAGCCAAAAAAATTACGATCATTTGAATGTGCTTCAATTGGAACTGCAATAATACGATTTTACAAACGCTTCAAAATCTTTAAATAATATTTATTGTTCATTTTCAATTTTATTTTCATTACACCGTTGTAAATATGTACGCGACATGTAATGAGTATAAACTCAATATGTTTAATGTATTCTTATTAATCCTTAGCTTAATTGTCTTACAGTATAGAAGTTAGCTTATTTCTATACCTGCACTACTAATATAGCTTAAGTTTGAAATTTAAGCTTAAATTGTGTTCATAGTAACACTATGAATACAATTCAATTTATTTTGTTTAATTTTAATTCTCAAATTAAAACAATAAGACAAACTTTTGAGAAAAACCCAATGTTCTACTTAAACACTTACTAAAGTTATTCATTTTGTAAATATTTTGCCTACCAATAATACAACTTATTGTAAGAACATGTACTGTGTCTACAAGAAATTAATGTCACAGTGGCTGGTTCATTGTGACATATTGAACAACTTGCTAAATAAAAATCATACATGAAAATGTAAATATAACTATAGGCACAACTAATATAAAATT
>NW_026104476.1:0-860 GCF_025091365.1 Daktulosphaira vitifoliae
CTATCTCGCGAGCGCACAAACAAATCACAGCACCTTATCATGATTATTTAACCGATAAACGCCGTCGCAGTAAGCATTCGGCTCAACACAGGATATTTATAGGGAAATATCAGATTATGTAGCTTTTGGAATAATCCACCAATTTTTTTTTAAATTATACACTATCTATAGATTTGCATCGAAACGATTCTTATGATATTGATTTTAAACTTTGTCAGATATCATCTATACTAGTCCCAACTATACCGACTCCTTACTGTGCCACGACCTCAATGTTCTACCGTTTTTGGTATTAAATAGCAATAAAAAAGAGCAGCCTATGATTTTCTGATGAATAATAACAGTAACGTAATGTATGATATATAGTGCACGGACATACCATTTAACTTATTTATTTACCGTTTTTATACAGTCCACTTCAAAATAATCATAATATTATTGCGTTTATGAATATTCGAAATAATGTTTGTTGGATTGAATCATCTATCCACAAATCTATCAAGCACTATGTAATCTATAGCTAATAACTAAATCTCAAAAGTCATAAAAATGAGGTTTTAAGAAATTTATAACTTGTATAGAAAGGATGTTTTCTGTCGTGAGCCAAATATAAATTCTATACAATTTAAAAATACCCATTTTGTTGCATTAAAATGACAGTCAACAGACGAAACGATGTGCTTGTTACGACTGTGGACTGTATTTTAACTATTTACGATAATAATATTAATTAGGTCGCTTAACTATAAATTAATAACAAGAACCTTTTCTATACGTATATAGTGAGGCGTTTATTAGGAGACTGGTTTTTCTCCGCTGAGTAAAACCAATCGTTCGCTTATCACAATATAATAATAAAA
>NW_026104477.1:0-860 GCF_025091365.1 Daktulosphaira vitifoliae
GCGACCGACGATAACGTATTTCCGAATAACAAAAACAAACAAGCGCTTGCGTTTTATTTATTAATTTTTGTTCATTTTCGCAAAATACGGTAAAGAACGTCCACTATGTCAGGTAAAACTTTGTCTCAGATGAACCGTCGGCAACTATTGCGCGAGTGCGCTTATAGACAGCTAAATGGACCCACGACGAAAAGCGATATGCTAGCCGTTTTGGAGAATAGCTTATGCAGCGAAAGGCTAGACCCATCGAACACGATTCTACCCGAACGCCCACCGCTTCACTACGAGACGTTCGCGACGGAACGCGAGTCACAGGTAGACGACGCCCCCGTGCTATGCCGGACCGTCGACTCCACTACAAACGCGGACCAACCGGTTAACCTGGCGCTAGAGGAATCCGAAACAGGGTCTCTACTAGTAGTTCCAGGCAACCGGTCGCTCCAACAGAAGTGCGAACGCAGCGTATACAGATGACATGTATACGGTACGCTCAATATCCCACGCAACGGAGGAGATAGACGCGTTAAGACAGAGTTTACGCGATATATCCCTGAATACACGCATGGAAGCACGCATGTCAGAAGTAGAGAGAGCACTGTCCCGCATTACGCGGGAGATCTAGTCCCCTCACACACAATTACAAGTCGCGATTTAAACAACAAGACCATGCTAAATCCGTTCGCCACCGCACAGATGACACGAGGAACAGTCGAAACAAATCGTACTGATTATGCGCACTTGCCGGAACAAAACCGCGTAACGTTTGGGCCGAGCAGCACGACCCAGAATAACGCGGCTTTACAACAACGTTTGACGGAGATCGAAGAGCGCGAGGCGCGCAATATACAACGATTAGCCGG
>NW_026104478.1:0-860 GCF_025091365.1 Daktulosphaira vitifoliae
TTATAATATTATACATTATAATTCTAATTGTATACTACAATGATAAAATTATAATATACCAGACTTTTAATTATAAATTTTAAATAATATCACACGAATAATAATTATAAATTTTAGACTATATTGTTTTTTCTTAGCAAAATGATTCTTTAGCTATTATTATGTCATTTACATTATTTTAATATATTATTTAATTATTTTAAATGAATGCAAATTGAATAATAATTACTTCCTAAAATTTATACATGGGTTTAATTTATATTTGAGGATAAAAACAATAAATTAATAAATGACATAGTAAAAAATGATCAATAAGAATTTAATTTGAAAGAACCTTGTTTAGTACGTTAATAACTATTTTTAATAGTTTATAATTTTGGTTTTGAGTTATTTGATACAGTTCAATTTCGTTAAAATCCTATAATAATATTATCAAATTTTGTAGATTACTAAATATTATATTATCAAAGAAATGCACAAATATCTTCACCAACATAATACTCATTTCTATTAATTTAATGCATCAACTGCATAAAATATGAAGATATTTTCAAGCCATCATATAATCGATAATTAATGTTTTGAAACTATAATTTTATTTGACAAATTAACATAGACAACAGTGGTTTTACATACAGTTAAATGTAAAAACCAAATCTTTACTCGGTCTTCTAGACAATATAGAATGCGTTGTAATTGTGGTCGGAGCCTTCTTGTCGCAGTTTTATGCCGACAGCGAGATCGATCCACGAGTAATCTGTATAGTCACCACTGCTATAGGGAATTCGCACTCTTATAAGCTACTACAAGCTCCCTAATCCCTTCAGCAAAACAGTTATACTTTCAGACTTAATAACAAT
>NW_026104479.1:0-860 GCF_025091365.1 Daktulosphaira vitifoliae
ACTCTCAGTGCAAAAATAATTTTTTTTTGTAACTTTCATCTACATAGTGTTCTCTAATTATTAGCTAATAAATACCCTTTATATTTGTCCCTTATGCCTTGTGTTACAGCTCAAACGAGTTATGTGCTGCGCTCTATGCTTAAAACCGGCACCTAAATATTAGTCCGATTCACATGGCCGGATTACACTCGTTTCCTCCACTTTCTTCTGTATATATATTGATTGTTAATTATACATTTGTTATAAGTTGAGTTAGATTTATTGATTATATAGTTTTAAGTGAGTTAATTAAGGTGTTGTTGCAGTTGGCCAGTGGACACACATTTTAACAGTATTGCGAGTTATTAAATTTAGCAAGTTTGTTTAGTTTACGTTTTTATATATTCTTATTAGTCATTTCTCTTATTATTGAGCCATACATATCTATTATTGAAAAATTAATAATTTATTTTTATCAAAGAGTAATAAATATTATTGCAGTTAAATAATATTTATTTATAATTTTCTTTATTCATACATTTCTGTGATAACTACTAATATAGTCATTTTTTTATTCATAGTTTAAGTTACCTCTTTTATCTGTTTCACATACCCTCTTGTTTCCTGTAGACAACCTCTCCGGCTTCAAGTGTGTGAACAGACAATCTTACTCAAGTATACAGTCCACTTATTCCCTATTTAGAATTTACAGGTGTCAGGGTAAGCGTCATAGGATTTCCCCTCTATTTGCAAGTAACTTTCACACGGTATGGTAAATTTTTCTTTGCTGCACAATTCAATGCGAATCTTATCATTGTTTCCGTACGAGTTGTTGTATCTTTGGGGTTCCTGGTAATATTCCAGTTTCATGTTATCATCTA
>NW_026104480.1:0-860 GCF_025091365.1 Daktulosphaira vitifoliae
TTTATTTCAATCAGACCTATAAACAGTTATTAGAGCTAATAATTATTATTTTAGTATGAACATAACCAAATGCAATTCAGTCCAAGCAACCTTAAGCATATCTCTGTGCAGGATGAATGGCAAAAGCCATCTATTGTTTTTTTGTTATTACATTATCATTTCAATTAAATTATTCAAAACTACCAATATTTTAAAAAAGTTCTAGAAGTATTTAAATATATAAAAATCCAACCGTTATACACATTTTAAATATATTATTATTAATTTGAATTATTGTTAGCAGAAATTTGTACTTAATAATTTTTTAAATAATTCATATATGACAAATACAGATGTAGTTTCATTTGAACAATTATTATTTATATTTGTTCATTATTTGATTTAATATAATTTTAAAAGGTAAAAAACTCTTAAATAGCAAAATTGTCTATTACGTTAAATATATTTTTCTAGTATTAATTTATAAGTTAAGATCGACAGAAGAATGATGTTTATGAAATATTTTTATTTCTTTTTCTTTTTAACACTTGTGAGTAAAATTGTAACATGATGAATTAATCTTATACAATTATATTAAAAAAACGTTTTTATGAATAAATGACAGTTTATTTTGCGGATTTTATATCAAGACTTTCTAAATTGAATTTTTCTATATTTATAAACTAAATATTATATTATAACTTAAATTTATTCATTAGTCAATTAGAGTATAGTAACATTTCAACATTACAGATTTAAATTTTAAAAGAACTCTAATAATTAATTAATTTGACATTGACCTTTTCAAACTTTTTCCTGCTTTCCTAATTCATGTTACATATATTTAATGATAATAATGTAGTACTGAATAGTCCAGTGAC
>NW_026104481.1:0-860 GCF_025091365.1 Daktulosphaira vitifoliae
TCAGAGGTTTATCTTCTTGATTTAACAACATGACTTGTTCTATTTTGTCTTTAATCCATTTTAAGGTTTCTTTATCGTCATATTCTATACATTTTTCGTCTCCTCTAAAGAAATAACTGGAATGGTGTTCATCCTACACATATAAGTTAAAAATACATACACTTAAAAAAATTTGGTTGAATAATTTTCTTACCTGACGAATTTTAAATGTTAGTTTCATATCTTCGATTTTTGGCACCTCTATAATATTATCTACATACACACTCCATTCAATTTCCCATGGACCTTTTGTGCGACATTTCTCTGTTAATATTATTCGTCTAAAACAATCATATAATAAAAAAATTAACTTTTTAATAATAACCTAATGGGAGGTGACTTACCTTAAAGTAATGAGAAGTATTTTTTTCCCTTCAGGCAAGAAAGTTACATGCGCCCAATAACTATCGTTTGTTGACGAACGACTAAGAAGTTTAAATAAGTGCAAACCTACTGCTTCATATGAGCTATAACTTTTCATACCCTAAAAACGTTATAAAAATCATCAAATTAAATTAGAATTTTATCTTACTTTAATTATAATAGCAAACCAATGGATTAATGAATCTTGGAAGTCTTGTTCGTAGCACTATTTCTTCGCCAGACTCAATGACTCTATAAATAACAATATGAACTTTCTTTTAATTTTATGTTAGTCATTATGTCAAGTTAGTCTTATTTTATTTCCGTTACCGTTTCACACCATCGTACGCCATTGAAACTTTGTCAGACACATTTGACTTTGACAAAACTGCCAGTAGATTCCGACCGGGTCCTCTAAAGAACGCCTCGGCTGCTCCATCATCTTCACCGCCTGTAAA
>NW_026104482.1:0-860 GCF_025091365.1 Daktulosphaira vitifoliae
AACTGTGAAAACATGCCCTTAATTACATTTGCAACTAAATTTAATTGACTACTCATATATTCTGCAAAGCTTTCCTTATATTCTACATTAGCCAACTTTCGTTTGTATTTTTTGTTATATGTAGCCTTGTGAGGAATTATGTTTAAATAAGTACACACATTCTTTGAATAATTATAAAAATTTGTATATGATTTTTTTAATATTTTATTAAAATCATTTGCAAAATAATCACCTTCAGGTAATGGCATATTTATTATGGGCAATAGATTCGAAAAAAATGGGCAAGTCTTACTTACTTTATCTTTACCTTTAGGAAATAAACTTTTAAAAAAACATGCATAATCATAAAGTACTTGTACTAATTCTTTATATTCTTGGATTCTTGTAAGAAGCAAACTCTTTATTTTTAAGGTCATTGTTTTTTCTTGTTTCATTATTTCTTCTTTGCAGATCCTATCATAATCACTTGTCATGTATGATAAAAGTCGATTAAACCACTTAATATGTTGCCAACACCTACACCTTACGAAATTAAAAATTAAGTATATCTTTCCTTCATAATTGTTTGGATCAACATACAAATATTTTGACGAACGTTGTTCATCAAGCTTTTCAAAAAATTGTATATTATTCTGATCTATATATTTTTCGTAGTCAATATTATCAAAGATCTTATGAACTGTGAGCATTTCCTTGTTATTCTTACTTCCATGTCTAACGATTATATTCTCGAATTGCTTCCATATTTCCACATTGTCAAGTATTTTATTAAGATTTTCAATTTTTTCATTTGGGATTAATTTGTATATAACAAAATTTGATGGTAGTGATTGAATTAAAATAATGATTAATGCAAAGCA
>NW_026104483.1:0-860 GCF_025091365.1 Daktulosphaira vitifoliae
TAATTTTTTATACTATGTCATTTAGATTGATATAATATTTATGAAAATCAGTGTAATCCCCTTATAATAAAATAAAATACACAACCAAGAATTTTAACATAATTATAGCATATTTTTAAATACGATAGGTATTTTCACCATGTATTCTCCTATATAAGATATTTTAAAATAAAATAAAATACAAAAACTAGAATTTTAATAGAAAAATAGCATATTTTTTAATACGGTAGCCATTTGCGCATAGGTCATCGGGACAAATTTTTTTTTTTTTCATTTTATAGTGCATAAAATAAGCTTTAATTTGATATATGTTTAAAGGACGCCGTATTTCCGGAACATTTTCAAAAATTAAGTTGAATAAGTTAGTTTTTGTAAAAAAGTTGCTATTTTAAATCCCCTTTGTGAGCAGAATAAGTGTTAGATTTTCAAAAAAATGATATCAAATGAAACGGAAATATCTAAGGCTAATTTTCAATAGCCTTAATAACAGTGCTACTTTTGTAATTGAAGAACAATTTTTATTACGATCTGTTTATTATTTTTCTTTCTCTTGTTCCCTTTAATTTGTAGGCGAGGTTTTTTGCCTCGTATTTATTTAATTTTTTTTTTAAAACTTCCTCTTATTTAATAGGATATAAAGTTTAATTTTAACAACTCATAAAGTTATCACCCTATTAAAATTTTATAATGACTATTCTCATTATGATATTGAAAACATGTAATAANTTAAAATTTTATAATGACTATTCTCATTATGATATTGAAAACATGTAATAAATGTTTTACTAAATTTTCGAATATTATTCCTAAAATCCACACTTAGGAATAGTTTTTTAGCTTCCAAGCAAAGTTGAGAAGGT
>NW_026104484.1:0-859 GCF_025091365.1 Daktulosphaira vitifoliae
CCACATTTACAGTTCGATTATAAGGTTCATTAAATAATTTTCCAATATCATAGTCAGTAATTTTTCGTCCTGGATTGTTTACCATGAATGGATCGCATGCTTGGCTATAATATGTTTTAAAAGGTCCGAAACACTGTGACATCCAATGGTTGTAACTTATTCGTAGTGTGGGGTGGACATCCAAGCATAGTTTTATGATTGGCTCGATAAAAATTAATTGCTTGTAGAGAAACATGTGACTAGTGATTATCTAAAAGTAATTTTACTTAAACATTATCTTTGAAAACCATTAAACGGCCAACTGAAGTAGCCTCTGGTTTTCTTATACTAAAATTGTATTTTGACATAAAGTTGTGCATCCAGTCATCCCCAGCTAATTTGGTGTCATTATTAAAACGATGAGGTATACCAACCTCTGACACTGCAATTTTGTCAAACTAAAGGAACGCTGATCAATAATCATTATATAATTTCTAAGTTGTTCTAATATCTTATCTGTAATAGTATTTTTAAATCTGCTACCATGTATAGGATAGTTCTATAATTTTATACAATAATTCATATAAGTAAACAGATATAAATACATTTTGATGTATAAAAAATTTACCTCGGGATTTTTTTTAAATATCACCTAAGTTTTGGTTCCAGTATTCCAAAAATTTGGCAGTTTTATTGCACGAATGATTGTTATCAGAATGATAGTGTTCTATAGCTCTTAATATTGTTTCCTTGTCCCATGATGACTCTGTTTCTTTTATGTATACTTACGTCATGATGACATAATAGTATTATTATAATATAATAAGTATTACTAATTTATAATATTTTATTTATTACAACTAAATATTACATTGTGTGA
>NW_026104485.1:0-859 GCF_025091365.1 Daktulosphaira vitifoliae
AATGATATTTCTGTCCGAGAGAGAAACAACACGTAATACGACTTATGTGGAAAGAACCGATATCAAAAACCGCTGCGATACCAACGTCATTGCAACGATGATGGCTAATGTCACCCTGGAAGTGTGTATCTTTAGTTCGAGTCAAGGTTACTGCAGTATGTAATACTGTACATCATTCGTCAACAATTTCATATATATCTCTCCAGTCAGAAGCTCTGGTAAGGCGTACAAAGTTTAGACACAAATAAGACGAAGGACGCGGTGTTATAAGGTTCACCAATTTTACACTATTCTAAGAAATTTCTATAAATAATTTTAATGGTTATTTGAAGCACGGGTCCTATTTAAAGTTTTTTAAACGTATGATATACACCTTACTAAGACAAAATTAATAAAGTCTAAATATAAAAACTTATACTTTAAAATATTTTTTCCAACTACTTTAATTAGGGTGAAAATGATGACAAATATTCTTATCAGTCTCAATGTCAATATTTTCTTAACTATTTAGTAAAAAAAATTATTTGAATACTGAAGAAATTTTATTTTTTGTATATTTATATGTAATTGAATATATGTAGAGTTAAATAGAATTTTTAACTCTTTTGTTATTTATTTTTATTTAAAATATTGTGTTTTAAGATACATTTAATATAATCAGCCTCTTTCTCTGATTTATTTAGTAATAAATTAAACAAATTAACAGAAAAAAATAGAAATATGTGATTAGTAAAAATATTTGGAAAACATTTTCACATTACAAATAAAATAATTTTGATTTCAAAATCAAAATCTGTTTTCGCAAAATGTATCAAAATTTTGCTAACATTAAGCTTGAAATACATTTTATTAGATAAAA
>NW_026104486.1:0-859 GCF_025091365.1 Daktulosphaira vitifoliae
AGTCTCCCTTCATAAGAAGATATTTCTTATTCATATTGAAATTATAGACAGTTATGTTATTATTGTTAATATTCATGTTAATATTATTTTACTATGTGTTTCTTTTTGTGGCTGCGATTTATTTTTCCAACCCTTGGTTAACCTATTTTTTTAAATGATTACTATTCGTATTTAGTTGAATGCATTACCCTCAAAAATTGAAAAAAAATCACTTAATCAAATAAAGAGTGCCTTAAACAGCATTATTTATACTAACAATCAAAATGATTCATTTCTAATATTTTTAATGTATTATTGACGAATTAAATTTGATATGATAAAAGTATTCAACTGTAAAAGTAAATAATTTTACTTTGTAATTTATTAATTTTTTTATTTGTGTGTGTTACTAATAGTTTATAACATTCCAAATTTTTTGGTAACATGTTGCTATATAAATTACAAATCTAAAAAAAAATGATTTTTAGTTTCACCTGAATTTAGCAATCGATTTTTACAATTATAATCAACATTTATAATTCGCTCAATTGAGTAGATATTTTTGACGACTTTTTTTCATTGGTTTTTTTAATTAAAGTAAATCATTAAAATTAATTCAGTTCTACTAATTTCAATTATAGAATCTTTTTAAATACCAAAAGCTAATTCGAAATGAATACTATGATTTTTATTTAAGTGATCTATTACGATAAAAAATCGATCTTTACTAATAAATTTATTGTAAATAGTAATTATAAAATTTCGAGAGTGCATATTAATTTTGACAATACCATTTTTTTCTATTTAATTATGTCAATTTGAAACGTGTAAGATAAGCTAAAAGTTATGGTAATAAATTTATATATTTTTTTTATTATAC
>NW_026104487.1:0-859 GCF_025091365.1 Daktulosphaira vitifoliae
ATTAAAAATAATTCAACTTTTCTAAATATGATTTAAATATTTAATATATTTAAGTCACTGTTATTATTTTGTATTTTACTGTTATAGTATTATATTTTAGTAATGTTTGTCAGCGCTGTCGGAACACACATGACTTCTTTATTAAAAAAAAAAAAATAAACGATATCGTCAAGACGTTTAAAATTTCACACCAAACGTGTTACAGAAATAAATATATTAAAAATGTTTTTTCTTAGATCCAAAAATTAGTTTTTTTAAGTTTTTAATGATTGTTTTGCATATTGAAATTACGTTGTATATAATTTTAAGTTTTTACAGTTAATCTTAGTACAAAATATAATTGATTAAATAAAATTAATTTGTGTATTTTTTGTTCTTAAATATAAATTTGTATAAAAAGTCAGCTTAACTTTTTAAATTATTAACGTTTAGCTTAAATAATTGCTGAATATATTTTTATTATTAAATGATAAAAAAACATTCGGTTTTACTTATTTTTATAATACTTTGTTGACATTTGGCAATACATTTATATTGAAATGTAAGGGAATTTATTACTTGTTAGCTGAACCCCATTTTACAACTGCTGTTATTAATTTATAGTGTTATGTTCCACTCGCGCCGTAAAAGCAATTTTAGTGTCAAATGCTTTCGGAATACCCATTTTATGTGAAATAAAATATGATATGAAATTACTTGAAGCTAAGGCAAAGCTTTCTATCGGTCTCGTCATTTGGCGACTTAAGAATTTGTCTGTAGAATGTTTGAACGGTGTCTTTGAATGTTTTTGAAAAATATAATTTTGAATATAAATGGAAATTCTTTCGAATGCACTTTAAAAGGTATGACTGTTCACAAG
>NW_026104488.1:0-859 GCF_025091365.1 Daktulosphaira vitifoliae
AGTTTTTTTTATCAAATTTTATTTAATATAAACATATGACTTATAAAACATATTGTCTAAGATACTTGGTTGTCAAAATTAGATTACTTTGGATAAAAGACGTTTGAAAATTCTAAAAGAAATGTTTATTTATGTTATCGATGTAGACTGAAAAGATTCCCGGAGAAAAACTTTGAATACAAAAAAAGTTTATATTGATATTAAATACTTATTATTTGGTCAAAAAATTGTATGAGGAACTGTTGATGACAGCTTCTTGGCTAAAAACCAGTACTCCACTCTCCTTACCCTTCATTTATGGTTTTGCCAAAATAACCGCAGTTATGTTTTTAATCGACCTCGCATCACCCTCAGAATATTAAGCGACTAGTCGGTCTCGTTATTTAATTATTATTGAAGCCAAGAATATTTTTCATTATTAAACTTGTCTCTCTATATTCTCATGTATAAATAAATTAAATTAAAGACAGTATTGTTTTTGGTTTTTTGAGAAACCTTAGGCATTCTATTATAATATTAAAGACATTTTTAATTAGATATCAACAATGGTCGCCTACTAGCACCTTTTATAAATCATCTTTAAAATCAACACTTTCAGTCTTTACTCTTATTTCACTAAAAAAGAGTTCCTTTTAATTATTAACTGAGGTATAATTTCTTTAGACATAGGTATTTTTTTGGCTAATTTTAAATTATGATCTAACTTTCTTTTTTAGCTTTGTTTTTCTAGTATTTTGTTTAAATTTATTAATTGTTAAATATTTGTCAGGTTTACCCCTTGTTTTTTATAAGGGGAAAACTTTATTACTTTTAAATAATAACATATTTATTTTGCTAACGTAAGTTTTGAAAATGACTA
>NW_026104489.1:0-859 GCF_025091365.1 Daktulosphaira vitifoliae
AAAAAAAAACTGAGTTTACTAATAATTTTGATAATTTGTTTGATATCGCTCACGCCGTTGCTTTAAATTTGATTGAGATAAATAATAATAAACAATTTTTAATTAACCAAAGACTTCCTTTGGTCGAAAGGGTTGTCTAGGAGGCATCGACCAAAAATTACAAGAAAAAGAATAAAAATCTAAAAAACGCAAAATTAGGGAAACAGGAAGGCTTAGTGAATACCAAGTAGGTCCATCTACTCCAAACTCCATGGAAAGTATACCTTATTTAGCAGATGATATAATTTAAGTTCTTCTCCACTTATAGAATCAGGGAACGAAAAATCTTTTTAAATTTTAGCAAAACAGAAAAAAGGGAACAAACAAATATCATGACACCGAAACTCGTAGCTGCGTTAGATCGATGTAAAATAAGTGCACGAGAAACAGTTTAAATTATTCAGGCAATAGTTGAAGTTTTAGGTTATAACAAAGATTCTCTACAACAGGCTAATTTAATAAAAAAAAATGTCAAAGTTATTCTCCTATGTATGTCATTGTGCATTAGCATAGAAAGACCTAATCAACTTTAAATTTAATGAACTCGGATATTTATAGGTTACTAATTGTGATAATTAGTAAAAATCTAGATTTATTAATTGATACACCCAAACTGAAAAAAATCGACAGAATATGAACAAGCTAATATTGTTAATTGTTTATTAAGCGATTGAGATTATTAAATATTATCCAAGCTCTATGCTGTTATACTGCCGCATCTAATATGGGACGTTTTGTGTTTTACTAGAGCAAAATTAAGAGAAAGATTTAGTTTATTTACCTTTAACAAAATTCCCTCATACTCAGGTGTAACATCAAC
>NW_026104490.1:0-859 GCF_025091365.1 Daktulosphaira vitifoliae
TTTTTATTCCATAGCACCACACTAAACACCAAGTATATATTTTTTATCTTTATTGTTATTTCTCCCAAATAAGAGTGTTATCAAGTAAGTTATTGAAATTAATATTAATAGTACATTTGCTGATGTACTAATTAGGGAACTTTAATAGAAGAACAATTGATATTAAGCCTTAACTGAAGGTATAGGGACGCTGTCCTTATGATTAATACTGAAAAATAATTTTTGCACCCTCTGAGATATTATTATGAGTATACCTGAGCTTTAAAATGTTTTCTAAAACGCATATATTAAACAAACAAATCGGAATAATATTATAAAAGTTTACAATCACTATATTGTTCAATATGTAATTACCAAATACATAAATACTATATATTTAAATTAAATACTATTCATGAACAAATTAGCTTTCAATTAGTCATTTAATTTAACCATGACATAGGCGCGGTTTTTATGATAACAATAATTATATGATAAGCGTTCTTTCAACTGATAAAGTTACAATAATCACATTGTAACTGTAACAAGTAACTGCATGTTATTTAAAATTTAGAATTTTCTCACAGATACAATAAGTTTTATAATACATTCGAAATGTCTTGCGCTACTTATGAAACTTACGTTTCGCCATTATCTACAAGATACGCTTCTAAAGAAATGAAGTATAATTTTAGCGACAAAAAAAAATTCACTACCTGGAGAACTCTTTGGAGTTTGTTAGCCCAAGCTGAAAAGGTAATTTTAGTATTATTAATCCTTTTACACAAAAACAGTTTTAGTATATTTCCATTTTTAATACTTAAATACAAGACTCAAAATTTGAGTCATTAAAATTGGAATGTAGTTTATTATCTAATAA
>NW_026104491.1:0-859 GCF_025091365.1 Daktulosphaira vitifoliae
CAACTAATTCGACTGATTAATGTTTTTAACAAGATTTATTCTATTACCATTCATATTTACGTTGTTAAAACCAGTTAGGTTGTTAATTAACTTTCCGGTAAATTTAGGATTTTCATAATTTCTAAAGAATTTATCTTTATAAAACTTTCCATATTATTGTAAGGCTACTGTAAGTACAATAAATATATTGTAATATATACTGATTTTCAGAGAAAAACATTGTTTTTCTATAACATTCAATGGAATTTTTAAAACTGAAAATGTAATTATGCCAATAATTAAATATTTTTTAGTGGTTCAATATTAATTCAAGCACAATTTGAATAAAATATTTGAAATATCAAACTTATTTTTTTCCCTTCTTGAATATATTAAATAAAGAAATTTTCTTTATAAATTAACAAATAATTTTCAACTTTTTTGAAAAGCTATGCTCACTCTACCCAAATTGTATTAATGAATATTAATATTACAACTTATGCCAAACAAGTTAAATCATATTCAATACTTGTATCTATAATTTAATTAAAAATAATTTGATAAAGTCCATAAAAAAGAATTTGAGTTGAGTTCAATGTTTGAGACAATCTGAATTCGATTCGCCCCTTATTTTGCTTCGATGCGAAACTGAAAAGGTATTAATTGTACCATGATATAATTTTTTTAGCTTCAATGCGAAGCTAAGAATGTATTAATTTTTCTATGATGTGTTATTTTTTTGTGTCTGTTGCCACTTTTTTTCAGCTCTCACTGGACCGATTTTAATGAACAATATGTCAAAAGATCACAAATCTTATCTAGTTGAAGACATTATTCTTAAACATTGAAAAAAAATCCCTCGTTCCCCGTAAATGGGGGA
>NW_026104492.1:0-859 GCF_025091365.1 Daktulosphaira vitifoliae
AGAATTTTATTTTATTTATATAAAATAAATAATAATGAAAAAACTATTATTGACATAACATCTAATAAGAAATAAGAAATGGAATAAAAAATTCTTACTAACTATTATATCAAGAATCATATGTTACTAAAAATGTAAAAAAAAAAGTTTGTTTTAATATTTTAATTAGTTTAGAAGAAATTAACAAACAACATTTTAACATTAAATTGTCAGTTTTGTTTTATTTTAAAAAATTTCTTAATATCTCGGAAAAAAATTCTATTTAACTTGAATAAGATATACAAAATAAATAATAATGGAAAAACTATTACAGATATAACATCCAATAAGAAAAACTGATACCATGACAGTTTTAAAGCTTGTAATTTTAAATGAGGCGCACCTTTGTGTCGTATGACATAGTTAGTCCAATAAACTACCGTTTCAGCTGGAGACATGTGTCGGTCTTTGAATTGAATAGATATTTCTTTAGCATTTTTCGTATACCTATAAAGTTAAAAACATAAAATTATAAATTATTATTTATATAATTTTAATGATTTTAAAAGTATAATAAGTTCATCTTAGCACTTATAAAATCATTACTGCTTAAATATACTATATAAAAATTATTTATACGTTTCATCATTTATTATTTTATTGATAGCATCAAATAAGGTTTCTTTTGTAACTGAAAACAAATCCATGCTAATTGCCATTCCAATATCAACTAAGTTCGCCATATTTCTTGGTTGGTCATAAAATATAGGAAAACCAAGCACTGGGATGCCTGCATCAACAGCTTCATACATTCCCGAAATACCACCGTGACTAATAAATAATTTTACTTTCGGGTGCACTATTATCAAACGTTAATATT
>NW_026104493.1:0-859 GCF_025091365.1 Daktulosphaira vitifoliae
AGGTATATAAATTTGTTTAATTGCATTAATTTATTAAAAAATATTATTTATTTGTTTTAAATCTCTTATGTTATAAATCATTACAACTCATGTAGTGTACCTAACAGCCATGAACAAGATTTCGAAACCTACTCCTATACACATACTACAAATCGTCTGTTACAGTTAAACAAACCGTTTGCCTTGATTCGATGACAATATTTTTGCAAGTACAATGTGCTATTTAAAAACAGAGTATAAAACAGATTGTGCCGGGTGTTTTATCAAATGCAGACAACAGTAAATCCTAAGATATGTGTATTAATGAAAATTCCGTCAATTCTTACATCAACAAGGTCTGTAACACATTCAAACGCATTATTGTCACCGAATGGCACAGTTTAACCTCTAAATAAATAGATAACCGTCCAAAACTTATAAATATAATTCAACTACAGACGAAACGAGAAGGTTACGTGCAATAGCATTAAAAAGGATCTAGATAAGCAACAGATAATTCTTACCCAGTTTCATGCGTACGTATAGAATATAATTTAAGTGCAAACATGTTAGACTTTACATAAATCACACTAATAATACAAGCATTTGATATAGAATAGGTATTTCTTGGATTTTTTGTCGGCGTATATTTAAACAAACTGGTTTACCTGAAACAGATCAAATTTAAGATTTCGTTAGCGATTAAGTTTGAGAAAGGTTTATACACAACTAGTTTAAATAGATACAACAACGTTACGCGTGTACTATTATAAGATAAATGAAAAATATTCAATTATATCAGCCTTGTTTATTTAACACTGAGAAAATATTATGATACGGTAACATAAAACTTATCAGCCATTTGTTTTTAGTGCAACAC
>NW_026104494.1:0-859 GCF_025091365.1 Daktulosphaira vitifoliae
AAAACTGCAATATTACATTCTTTTATTGGGGATGATGCTAATGAGCTGATTGATACGCTTGAGCTGACTGATAAGCCATATACAATATTAAGTGGCTTAGAACAATATTTTGAACCTAAAAAAAATTTAATAATAGAACAATTCAAGTTTTTTCAAAGAAATCAGCAAGAAGGTGAATCATTTGATCATTTCTTAATTGATCTAAGAAAGCAATCTAAAAAATGTGAATTTGGTGAATTGAACAATAATCTTTTAAGAGTGAGGATAGTTCTTGGTATTAATGACAAGAGACTTCAGGAACGGTTATTAAGAGAACCAAAATTGACTTTAGAACAGACTGTTGAGTGTTGTAGAGCTGCTGAAGCTGCTAAACAGAACCAGTCAGTAGTAATGTCAAAGGGTGATTCTAATTATTTGTCAAGTAATCCAATGGTTGATGCTGTTATTTATAATACTAAAACAGAACATTCTAAAGATTTCAACAAGTTTGATGATAAGTCAAATGGGTTACAAAGTGGTGGTCAGTCCAGTCAATCAATGAAATATAAAAATCATGACATAAATGTTTTTATGTATGATTGTAAGAAATGTGGTCGACATCATGGTCCTAGGAGTTGTCCAGCCTTCAATCAAAAATGTAAGATATGTTTAAAATTTGGTCATTTTGCTGTAGGATGTAAGTCAAGAATTGTTAAAGATAAGAGTAATTTAAGTAATAATGTAAATAATAATAGACAGGTTAGGGCTATTACTAATGAAAATAATAATAGTAGNAATTAGAGTAATTTAAGTAATAATGTAAATAATAATAGACAGGTTAGGGCTATTACTAATGAAAATAATAATAGTAGTGACCAAT
>NW_026104495.1:0-859 GCF_025091365.1 Daktulosphaira vitifoliae
ACATTTATAATGATTTATAAAAAGAAATATTAATTAACTATCATTTATTATCTTGGTCAATTTAAAAATTTAAAATTTATTTCATTATATAATCTTTGAATAATAAATAATGTAATTTCATTACTTTTATAAATTAATTTGCTTCAGTGTTGTGTAATTATTAAAATATTAATAATTTTGAGTTTCAAAGTAGAAGCTTACAATTTTGAAATTTTAAGATAAAATGTCAATTATTTAATAGGTAAAAATGTTAATTAACAACAATATCTAATTCATATTTCATTATTGGTTAACTATTTATAAAATCGTATTCAGTATCCTANTTATTGGTTAACTATTTATAAAATCGTATTCAGTATCCTAATTCTTTTGTCAAATCTAGAAATGATAATAGCTTATTATTTATGGTAGAGCTTTTTGTATAATTTTAATTCTGTTGCCTCTAACAAAATAAAATAATATTATTTTTATTTTTATGTAATTCTTTGAGATTTGCTAAATTAAAAATTAATGTCACTTTTTATTTTTCATATTTACCATTTGCTTCATAAGTTCTACCTGAAAATTTTAAATATTTTATTCGTTAAATTTAAAACTATATCATATTACAATAACAAGATTATATATAAATCAGTATTGACTAACCTGTATTGCACAATTCGGCTAACAAAAAAATTTATAATAATTTTAAAAAAGATAATTAGTTAGATAATTTTATGTGTAATTTTATTTTTTAAAACAAATATTTGTGATAGAAGTACAAATTCACTCAATTATAAATACATAGATGTATTTAAAATTTTAAAATTGTATGTTTTCCATCAAATATTAATAATTATGATCAAAAACTTAATTGCAA
>NW_026104496.1:0-859 GCF_025091365.1 Daktulosphaira vitifoliae
TGACTTTCATGAATATTATATAATTTCATTGACATAGAATAAAGTTTATAAGACATATGAAATTATACTTATTAAAATTTTTTTACTTTTTTAAAGTTGAATAAGTAATTTTTAAATTTGAGTTAGCTTAAATAGCTAATTTTATCATGCAACAAAAAGCAACGAATAGTTGCCGAATCGGTAACATTTGTGTCTTTCACGCGTAGGGTACGAGGTTCAAATTCGACTGTGGCAATTAATATTTTGCATTTTTTTTTGAGTTAGAATAAAATTTTCAAATCATTTGATATTTATCTCATTTAGATTCAATAATTTCAATAAATATAAAGGATCTTATCACTATAGTCTCCCCTCGTGAGAAGAAATTGATATTCATGTTAATATTATTTTACTATGTGGTTCTTTTTGTGGCTACGATTTATTTTGCCAACCCTCACTAGACCTACTTTTTTCAACGATACGTCAAATGATTCATTTAAGTTTATGATATTTAAGTTAATGATTAGTTTAAGTTATTACTCTTAAAAATCAAAAAAATANGATACGTCAAATGATTCATTTAAGTTTATGATATTTAAGTTATTACTCTTAAAAATCAAAAAAATATTCCTTATTCCAATAAAAAGTAGCTTAACCAGCTTTTTCCATACAAACAATTAAAATCATTAATTTTTAATATTCTTAAAGTATTTATTGTCGAATTAGATTTGATATGATAAAAGCATTCAACTACAAAAGTAAATAATTTTACTTTATAATTTATTAATTTATTAACTTAAGAATTTTTTTAAACACCAAAAGTTATTAGGATATGATTACTATTCTTTCTATTTCAGTTATCTATTACGATGAAAATGCA
>NW_026104497.1:0-859 GCF_025091365.1 Daktulosphaira vitifoliae
AGGCCCAGATAAGTCATGGAGTCCTTAAGCGGGATCTCCATCCCTAGCACGGCGAACCGTGGAGGAGTGAACTTGTACCTGACCGTAAACAAAACCGCTTCGGTCTTGTCCAGGGAGAGGCTCAGTCCACTCTCCTCCTGCTGGACAAATAAATGTATTGAAAAAAAATAATTTTAACTTGTGTCGGTGTCTTTTTCAAAACTCTTTCTGTACTTACTCTAATTTTTTATTGGATTGTCATAAAAGCATACTGTAATAAACAATATAGGGGATACGTTTTTAGTTTTGTGTATCTCGGAGTCTAACTATACAGTCTGACTAACTATGACTCTCGTAATATCTTAAAAAATACAAGTGTTATACACAATTTTTTTTTTAATCATTATGGATCTTTGATGAGCTGTTTCATAAGAAAATTTAAATTTCTACCACCATCCCTTATGCTTAAAACTTGTATCAACTTCAGATTTTTAAATGGCAACCCCATTTTATTTTTATATATATTTGTTCGTCANGCCATTTTATTTTTATATATATTTGTTCGTCATAAAAAAAAGTTTAGCAAAAAAAAATTAAAAATTTTAAACGAGATACGCTACTTTAAAATTTATGATATTTGAAGAAAAAATGCAGTAGTTTTTCCAACACGGTCCCATTATTATTTTACGTAGCGATAAGAGCTACCGATTTACTTTGACAACACAAGTCATAATAATGAAGGTAAGCTTGATATGTTTATTTATAAACGACGATTTGATGCAATTGATCAAATCATTTAATATGATAGATAACAGTTCACTTATAACTGTTAAAACTAAAAAAATTAATTTGTTACGTCTATGACATGTCAGTTATCATG
>NW_026104498.1:0-859 GCF_025091365.1 Daktulosphaira vitifoliae
ATTTGAAAACAATTAATTTTAAAAATTATATAATATATAATTGAAAGAAAAACTAATCTGGGTATAATTAAGGAAATAGAATTGATGTTGCTTTAGTCCATTAATTTTTTAGAATTAAACACTATCTACAGATTTGCATCAAAGCTTTTCTTATGATAGTGATTTTAATCATTGTCAGATTAAATCTATACTGGGACCTTACTATACAACATCCCCACTATGGCGCGACTCCACTATACTAGGTTGTTTTAAACTATATTTATTTTTCACTTTTTAGTTTTTTATGACATCGCTGTTACAGTTTTAGAGTTTATTGTTAATTATCACTAGTAATGGATATAATTTCTGTATTGCCAGTTAGTGTGTTTATAAACTCACAACAATGTGTCTTATTACCATTGATAAAAAAGGTTATAGGCTTGCTAATNTATAAAAAAGGCTATAGCCTTGCTAATATCGTCATAAAGAAACAGTAAGCTATCTATATTTGTAATCCCTTATGTATTATACATGTATATTAACTCAAAAAAATTTGAATCTTTTATTGTTGATATCTAATAATAAACAATAAAAATTTGTTTATATATCTATAATGTTGATTATACGCCCACATGTAACGAAAACCAAAAATTATACAGGAAAATAGTGTTATTCGTGAAGGATGAGCGGGGGGGGGGAGAATGCGTTATGATAATCTAGTCTCAAGGCCATAGACGACGGGATACTTGATAATAATAACACACGCCGCGTGGAAAGTTACAAACATCTCACAACTCACAACAAACAACCCACAACATACAAGTGAAACTAATATAAGCATGTTAAAAATTGAAATTAGAAGTGTTTATATGGTGATTAT
>NW_026104499.1:0-859 GCF_025091365.1 Daktulosphaira vitifoliae
ACATAGTAAAATAATATTATCATGAATATCAATTTCTTCTCACGAGGGGAGACTATAGTGATAAGATCCTTTATATTTATTTATATTTATTTGATTATTAATAAGTTAAAAATAAGGAAAATGACATATTTAACCTATTTTTTTAATCGTTTAAAGTTGATTGTTGTAAATGTTTATAATAAAAAAAAAAAATTTATTTTACCATAACTTTTAGCTCAATTGGTAAGTTTGACATTGACATAATTAAATAGAAAATTTTATGACAATTAAAAAAATTGTATCGTTAAGATCAATATGCAGTCAGAAAGTTTTATAATTACTATTTATTGTAAATTTATCAGAAAAGCTCAATATTTTTTTGCATTTTTATGGTAATAGATAACTTAAATAGAAGTAATAGTAATAATTTCCTAGGAACTTTTGTTGTTTGTTGAAAAGATTCTATAATTGAAATATTGAGAACTTAATTAATTTTAATGATTTACTTTAACTAAANATTATATTTGTAAAAATCAATTGTTAATTCAGGAGAAAAAACAATCATTTTTTTTAGAAATGATTTATATAGCAACACGTTAGAAAAAAATTTGAATATTATAGTCTAATAGTAGCACACACAAACAGAGTAAAAAATTATTAAATTATAAAGTAAAATGATTTAATTTTGTAGTTGAAACCTATCATATCAAACTTTATTCGTTAATAAATACTTTGAAAACATTAGAAATGAATGATTTTAATTGTTTGTATGGAGGAAATGGAGTAACTAACTCTTAAATAGAGAAAATAAATGATAGTCACAAAAAAATATCTTCTCGGCTTTGCATCGAAGCGAAAACTTAAAATATAGTAAAATAAT
>NW_026104500.1:0-859 GCF_025091365.1 Daktulosphaira vitifoliae
AATAAATAATAGTCAAATTTAAATCAATATTAATAAAATAAATAACACATGTTTTATCGAATTTGTATTTAAAACGAAAAGCTTCATTTAAATCAAATAAGCAATAGCCTTTTAGTATTAACTGGTTCTTATCTTAATTTGCGATAACGATGTTAGCCGTACATCAATAATCATGACTATTATTTGAATATCAGCAAACTGGACAGTTATTATTAAATATTTAATATTTCCGAGAGGATATATAGCGCTATCTCTACGGGTATAAATTAACAAAAAATCGGTTGCCAATTGTCTGAATGCCGTGGCCTATCTATGTGTATTTAATCTATGNGTCTGAATGCCGTGGCCTATTTATGTGTATTTAATCTATGACATTTCTTACAATAAACTTGAGGAATTATTATTTTTTTGCTGTCAATCTATTAGGTTAACAACACTGATAGTATCTCTGAGTTTTTATCAATTTATTTTTATCAGTTTTCAACTGGTATATTTTTATAAATCAGTTTATAATGCTTTTATGAACTTAATGGAACCCAACAAGATGTGTTTTTTTAGATGTGTTTCACTGAATTTTAAACAACACTAAATACTTTGTATGAAGCCAAATCCACTTTGACTTTAGTAACAGAAAACAATTTTATGATTAAATAATTACTCATCATTTTACACTTATATTTAAAATGAAAAATGAAAATAAAAACCAATAGTTATTATAAAAAATTGATACATTCTCTAAAACTGATATCAATTATTAAGTAAGCACTCTTGATAAAATGAGCATTAAAATATAACTTAATTTAAGTATAATTTGTTATTTATTATAAAGAAAATATCAAGTTGAGCATGTTTTTTGAAG
>NW_026104501.1:0-858 GCF_025091365.1 Daktulosphaira vitifoliae
TCTGGAACAATTCCGGCTTTTGTAATAAGAACAATATTTTTGTATTGAGATTTATTTGGGAATTTACAAAAGAACTTTCCATTAACTTTATAGACCCAGAGGTGCTGGCACAAGATCTATAGATTCTTTGCCGTGACTTGTACATTTTTGAAATTCACAATATGAAGTGTATTGCTTTTTAACTCCATGCCTTAGAACAAATTACAAAAAATTTAATTTTAAAATGAGACATAATACATTTAATTATATGGAATTTTTTTAATTATTTAAAAATCAAAATTAGATAAAAAATTAATTTTTTATTATAAAATTATTACATCACGTATATCTATAACGTAAAATATAAAAGTTAAATATTAGTACTTACTTACCTACTTTATTTGATTTTGAATGCTAAAAACAATGAGAACTGAAAATGTATTAAAGAAAAATTTTAATTTTGACATTTTTATTCAACGTTAATATAATTTCTTACACTCTAGATTAGGATGGACACAATGCGTTTAATTATTGTGTTAAAAATAAAAATATGACAAACATAATTTGTAGATTTATTTTTGAAAACTATAAAGAAACTGTACTACACTATTTCTCCAAATGTGTTTTTAATCGTTCAAAAGATACAGATTTAGTAGCGGACAATACCGCTAATATAATAATATTATAAATATAATACAATAATAGGTAAATTTATCGCCTTATCAACCGTACCACAAGTCGGTCTAACATACGATACGCTAGTGCTATTGTGTTTGGCATTATCGGTACAATTTTTACACTGTACATAAAATTAGTAGACGGTGTATTTTGGAGTCAGTTAATTCAATACTAGCGGGATTGACTTTTTTTTTATGTTGC
>NW_026104502.1:0-858 GCF_025091365.1 Daktulosphaira vitifoliae
ATTAAGATCACATATAGTTTTCATATGACCATAAATGTTTACAAAAGGATTATTAATTGTCATCAACATATTTTCCAGCAGATGCATTAATTCAGCATCACAACCTGCATTTAATGAATTGGATACTCTAGCAATATGAGCTTGCATTGGATCTAACATATACAGTTGAGCGTATCTAGGTGGCTGTCCGTTCAATGGTTGTGGCTCAGCAATCGCTGTGTATGCTTGTCCATGAACTTTAACTATCTAAAATAAAAACATTTTGTTCGGTAAATAAATAAGATACAGCAATTAAGATTAACAATAAAAAAATACAATAAGCGATTTTTACCTTTGGTCCTCGACCTTGCAATATTAAAGGATAAGATTGTTTGACCACTAATGAAGCAAATGCCAATGAATTATTAAATTGACGAATATGTTGCAGATAATTTTTAGATAAATGATGATTTCCTGATAATAATTCCTGAAGAATTTCAGGTGGATCTCGAACCATATATTCTGGATAAATATCATGATTTATAAGAACTTTTCCGCCTTGACAGCATAACATTATTTGGCCAGAACAATTTTGCTCTCCGTCAAAGTAATAAGCTTTACAGTTGGTACAAATTTTGTTCATTTGTCCGCCTAAAAGATTAAAATATTTTAGGCTTTAAGTTTAAAGTAAAATTGCTATAGTTTCAATTATTCCAATAAAATTTTGCTAGTTAACAAAAATATGTACAGAATAGATAAAGAAATAGGCATTGCTTAAATAATAAAAAACTTTTTTTTCCTAGTTTGTAAACTTTACTATAATTAATAATTATGAACATTTAATCATGTATGTAAGGCTATTAATTATTCAATTCTTTT
>NW_026104503.1:0-858 GCF_025091365.1 Daktulosphaira vitifoliae
GCCAAAATGATTTTCTTTATAAAATCCAGGTTCTGAAATAAAATTTTGTTGTATTATCGTATTTTGTACTCTATATTTGAAATAATTCCAAGCAGTGTTAGATTGATCCATTAGGAGGAATGACAATTCCATCGCGCTGGTTCGAATTGATGGCTTAAAGTATGTGTAGTGTAGACGTTATAAGAAATACAATAGTCGTAAGCTGGAAAAATCGCTTGTAGGCATGATGACATGTAAGATCATACTCAATATGGTATTAACACAAGTAATTAATTTGTGTTGAATAGTAAAGGAGAACACGCGTAGTTCAGCAAAGGATTAAAGTTAGACAAATTTTTGAAGTAAAACTTAAATGACAAGAGGTGGATTAAGACCTCGGAAATTGTTTGTGTCTCCCGATGAATAATAATAAAATTAAAAGACAGTAAACAATTAAAAACGATTGTTTTTTTTTTTATAATTTATTATACATACCATCTGATATAAAATATCCTTCTTTTAGCACCACATCACTCGTTTTTTGACCATAGTACATATTTACAGGGGCTAAAACAAACATATTTATTAAAAAAATATTCTTAAACATACTAAATAATCTGTCTTTGATATAACTCAAATTATCTACAATAATTTTTTTTCAGTAAGATAAGTATAAATATTAACATGAATGAAAACAATGATTTTATTTGTTTGGAAAGTATAATTCCAGATTCAAATGTCTTTGAAATGTAAACAGTGCACTTAAATTTTTCATGATCATGGAAATTTGGTTATTTTACATAGTTAACTTTGCATCTCAAACACCCCGAGCCTTAATGTATAAGATAAAATTCACTAACTGTGAACATGCTGCTAACG
>NW_026104504.1:0-858 GCF_025091365.1 Daktulosphaira vitifoliae
TCGTCGGACCGGCCAATCACCCACTTTGGTGTCAGGGCCACCAGTTTAGGCTTTTGGCCAGTACCAGTGCAGGAATCGCCGCTTTTCTTTTTCTTTATAGTTTATTGTAAATTTGTACTTATATATATAAGGCTGTTAAATTCTTTTACGGATAATAATAACCACTTGGTTTCTCTATAAAAACAAAAGGTATTTATTATATATTATTTACATTATATACACTATTTACAAGATTACCTTTAAAAACAAAAGAAACAAATTTATGTTTACTATTATTACCTTTGCTTATTAACAATTTTAAAAACAATTTTCTGTATTAACAATCTTAAAATTAAATTTATTATCAAAACTTCAAAATTTTATTATCTTATTATCTTATCAAGTTGTCTTGATCAGTTTGACGCGGTCGCATTGCACTTCCGGCTTTACCGCTGGATGGCGACTGCGACACAGGCTGGACACAGTCCGACAGGTCACGCGACGCCGAGTGACCGCTGGTGACGAGAACCGGTCCGGTGATGCACCAAGCATTAACATATTGACTATTGTTACTTCTTATTGGAAACTTATATTGTTTTTTATACTCTTATGTATAACAATTTAAAATATATGCTAAAATAAAGTTAACCACGGTGTTATTATTTATTATTATTATTCAATATAAAAAAATGGTAGCATAGTGGGGTCGAGGCACGGTGTGGACGAGGCATAAATGAGACAAGTATAGAAGATATCTGACAGTGATTAAAATCACTATCATAAGAAACGCTTGGATGCAAATCTGTAGATAGTGTTTAATTCTAAAAAAATGACGGATAATAACAAGCAACATCAACTTCTATTTCCATAATTATACCC
>NW_026104505.1:0-858 GCF_025091365.1 Daktulosphaira vitifoliae
TAATGGATTTTTTTTCTCATTAATGTCTTTGACACTGATATAAATTGATAAGAATAATAAAAGTAATTTTTAACGTTATCAATGACTGTTGTCAATCATGTTTGTATTAAAACATAAATTTACACTTTAAAGGAATGATTCCGAAGTTTGATAAAAATGCTCTGTTGACGGTCGTCGTTTATCAAGCACTTAAAATCACGACATAAATACGTGACATGTCAAAAGGTGAAAGTGCCGTTCATTTGTTTATGAGTTTACGAGTACATCAAATAAATAAGTTATAAAATGTGACAAATTATTCAAAACATACGCTTTTAGAGGAATGGTGCTGTCATCGTTGTCCGCTTGGGGAAGTAGAAACTTAATGTTCCTGTTACCTGACTATAGGAGTTAAAATAATTTTTGGGTCGGTGTGTGTAATATTTGAATGGATTTTAAGACGGCGGCACGTTTCCCGACCGGAAACCCATCTAATCCCTCCGGACCATTTTAGAGTCACACGAATTCAACATAATAGTAATTTTGTTTGTGTTATACACGGTATGAGCAGTTGGATTTCCGATTTTATTTTATATTTTATTATTCTTCTAAACAATATTTTTTACGTGACGACCATCTCTAGCTTTCGACTTTATCTATAGTTTAATATATTTAATTCCGTTCGATACGACCGCAGTCACGTACCTTATTCAACTGGTCAGTAGCAAGATGTTATTTTACATTTTGATGGGTTCGATGGAATAATAAAAACAAATGACTTCTTTTATTTAAATAAGAATTATTATGCCATGGTCACTATTATTTTTTTAAGTATAAAGAAAGCGTCAATATGTTTAAAACAATTGGAATTAATGAATT
>NW_026104506.1:0-858 GCF_025091365.1 Daktulosphaira vitifoliae
CATATAGCGTTAAACAACAATTATTACTTATCGCGTTATTACTTGTAATACGATATTACGATTTAACAGTTTTATCGACTAACGAGTTCCGACAAATTGACAAATTCAACAACTCGTCGTCCTAGTCCGTTTCATATTTAATATTATTACCCTCTGGGTTAATTTATTTTTATCGATTAGAATCATAAGAACTATTAGAATCATTAGAATCATAAGAACTATTGAAACCATTAGAATCATATTGTTATCATAATTGTTCCACGTTAACGATACTCCAAGAATAAAAACGATAAATTGCAATACAACACGTTTTTTATCGGACACGATTGTGTTTTTAGAAAAGAAGTGACCAAATGTTTTTCTCGTGCCCACCTGAAGACGTACATAGAAATTGCGGCCGAACAGGCCAATGTCGTGTGCGAAAAATTCGTACGGGATCGACACCCTGAGTCGGACGAATGCGAAGTGAGCGCTCCGTTTTTTAACATGACTATGGACAATATGCTGACGTCCGTGTTCGGCGCGGACAACAGACGCAAAGACGAAAGCGAACGCCAAATGATCGAGTCCATCGGAACGTCGGTACAGGTAATTTAAATTGAATGGTAAGCGGCCGTGGGGATTTGTGGTACGCCGGCCGTGCATTTTTTACACCGAAAATGTCGGGTGTTTCTCCAATTACATAATTAATACTGTTATAATTCAAATAACAAAAATTAATAAAATAAAAATAAAAGTGAATTATAAGATGGGGACTTGGGTTTTTGTATGAAGTGTGAACCTGATGTTGTGGTTCTATCGGGGTCGTATGGTTCGAGGGTTTAGAACAATAAAGACAAGTAGATATGAAGAAATAAA
>NW_026104507.1:0-858 GCF_025091365.1 Daktulosphaira vitifoliae
ATGTTCAGCTACCGTTTACTCAGCTGTCTTAAGCGCCATTTTTACTTATACTATTTTATTACATTTTTCCTTATTGTTTCACATATTTCTTAATTTATCAGTTATTAATTACATTTAAATTTAACCCATATACCTTATATGTATATCAATAAAATTATTATTAATAAAAGAAAAGAAATCGTTTCAATTGTGTTTCATCACTTGGTATCTTAATATTTTTATATAACTAAATCTAGAATATACAACTATGCTGTATTTCATAACACATAAATTCATTATAATCTATGCAACATAAGAATTCAGTAAAAAGTAAAAATTGAATCATTAAAATTATAATCATCGATAATGATAACAGAGTATGCAACATTTTCTTGTTTAACGATTTAATTAATTGCTTGAAATGTTTACGGATGTATCAACGTTTTCAATTATTAGCTGACATTCCGAACTCGTTGCAATCTTTGTCGTATTATTGTTGACAGCAAAAAAACCGAAAGCTGTCAATAACACAAGAAAAACAACATATAAACAATGTCCAGATTATCAGTTCTTAACTAATATAAAAACATATCACAAACAAGCTATGCCGATAGTACAGTTACAACCATGAGCTTGAAATTATTTGTTTGAAGACGGACACTGCAACGAGTCCGAAACGTTAGCTCATAACTGAAAAAGTGGATTCATCTGTAAACATTTCAAGCAATACATAATCAACTCATTCAATTTAATTAATATACTTTTTTTTTTTTATAAAAATAAGATAATTAATATTTTGAATACAATATAAATAAACAAAAAATAATATCTCTTGTAAATAATTTATTAAAAAAATTTTTTTTTTATTTTAAACAGACA
>NW_026104508.1:0-191 GCF_025091365.1 Daktulosphaira vitifoliae
TGTAAACATGTTGTTTTTCTTAAATTTTAAGTTTATTCTTACTTAGAACGTACTTTAATGATGTATCACTTTTTCCTCCACCTCAAAATTTTATCGACTTTCAAAGTCTATTTATGTGTAAACATGTTGTTATTCTTAAATTTTAAGTTTATTCTTACTTAGAACGTCGTTTGATGATGTTTCACTTTTTC
>NW_026104508.1:770-858 GCF_025091365.1 Daktulosphaira vitifoliae
ATTGTTATTCTTAGATTTTAAGTTGTTTTTAATTTAGATCTTTGTTTAATGATGTTTCACTCTTTCGTCCACTTTAAAATTTTTTCGA
>NW_026104509.1:0-858 GCF_025091365.1 Daktulosphaira vitifoliae
TCAACCTTATAAATAATACAAAAAAACACTGATAATTATAATTATACACGAATTTGTGGTCGCCGCTTGAATTGAAATCCATGTAAAAAACTACAGCATTTTACTTGTTGAGGGTTTAAAAATTTACCTAATTCTCGTAATTCATTAATTACATTAATTTCTATACAAATCAAGTAAACCTTATTAATCCAGTATTGGATTTAATTTAATCACGCATGAAATGATTCATTAAGTATACAACACCAGCAGTTTTACCATATTTTAACTTCTAAATAAATCATTATTTTTTAATAAAAAAAAATTAAGTTTAAAAAGTTGATATGAAATAGTGAACAATAGTTACGAAAATTAAATGTATGTATAAAACAAGTGTAGGGTAAAAACTAGGTAATATAATATTTTCAAAGCCAGTACCGAATAAAGCTTAATTTTAAATAGGAGACTGCACACTTAGTTTTNGCCAGTACCGAATAAAGCTTAATTTTAAATAGGAGACTGCACACTTAGTTTTTGATTAAAAGTCAAATGTATCTTTAGTGAACAAGTTGAAATAAATGAAAAAAACTACTGTGGAATAAACCGCCTTAAAAAACATATTTTGCAATTAATATTTTTAAAATATCTAAAAAAATACAAAATACATTGTGTTTGGTTTTAAAACAATCTATCAATTGTTATTTTAAGATAAAAATCTTTACAGTAGTCATAACATTTTAATGAATTGGTGTAGAGGTCGTTCATGACTAACATCCTGACTATATTTTTAAAAAAACAATATACAACGAGAACACGATGAAAGTTTAAACGAATTTTTGTCAGATTGTACGTATGTAATTCGACGAGCTGAAATATTAAATT
>NW_026104510.1:0-858 GCF_025091365.1 Daktulosphaira vitifoliae
ACCGCCCGTCTACCTATGGCAGGGTAAACCCACAACATGTGGGTTAGGAGGGTATCCAGCTCAGACTTTACACCCCTACTATTATTATTAATAGCTGACACATAATTTTCGATACTTTTATAATTAAATTTGTTATTTAATTGATCATAATTTAATGTATTATCAAGAAATACTGGTATTGAAGTTTTATTATGTAAAGTTATAATTTTTTTATTAGAATCAATCACGCTATTATTTTTTAATAAAAAGTCTTGACCTAAAAGTATAGAACAAGCCAAGTTGCTGACAACAAATACTTTAATGTGATAATATACAGAATTTATTTCTAAAATGATTGTTGTTTCACATAAAATTGTTGGTGATGTGTTATCTGGGTTTTCTACTTTGAAGCTTATGGAATTAACCTTTTGATTTTTCTATATTAAAGTGTAATTTATGCAAGAAATCTTTGATATCGTGTCAATTGTAATTGGTATAATTTTATCATACAATGTAGCAAAGAATTTTAATGTATCAGAGATATTTTTATTTTTTACTTTTTAAGACATAATTATTATATTTGTTTGCTGAATACAATGATAACTTGTTATTTTCAGAATTTTTGTTTAACTTTAAATTAATGGGTTTTGGAATTACTTTGCACATGCTGAATAATCACTTACATTACAAATACGACAAATTTAATTTTTAATTTTTGTTACATCATGATTTTTAAATTGGTNAATACGACAAATTTAATTTTTAATTTTTGTGACATCATGATTTTTAAATTGGTTATTGTAATAAACAAAAAAAAATATAAAGGGTAGCTTAAGTTAAGGTAAAGATGGTATTAATGAAAACGTATCTCGGGGTCTA
>NW_026104511.1:0-857 GCF_025091365.1 Daktulosphaira vitifoliae
TACAATGTGTTGACTATTATCTATTTTTATAGTATTATTTTTGTTGCTGAGAATCTGTTGGGTCATTATATCGTAAAACAACAAATATTTCGGATGAAAATTATTGTATGAATTTCTTTGTACTGTTAACTTAAACTTCGACAGCATTTCAAACTTTAGACCATTATTTGTAATTACTAGATTAGAAATAGTATATTCGTTTTTAACAATAAAAGGATTGCAACGAACCATATTTTCATAAAATATTGTGTTTGCACAATATTCATTTATGTAATTTCTTAGTTGTTCTTTAATTGCGAAATGAATAATCTTATAGCCTTCTAATAATTTTTGAGTATCATTTTTGTCATCATCATTTTGTGCAATCATATTTAATGATCCAGAAACGTTATTTAAGTACATATTTACTGTGATCAAACTAAAGGGATACTTATCTGTAGTACTGTTCATATAGTCATCCAAAAATATCAGAATTACTTTACTATGTGTTTGAAGTGCCTTGCCATAGTTCATAAGATTTTCTATTGTAAGATAATTTTCATTTTTTTCAAATTCTAACAAAAATCTTTCATTGTGGTTAAAAAAGTTTAGAAAATAACGAGTATTGGAGCACGATAAATAATGTGCGTAACTACTTAAACTTATTTTTATACACATTAATAATATCAAAAGTACAGAAATTTTCATTTCGTCATATATTTACGTAAAGTTAATTTCTTTATTATTTCAATTTGAAAAAAAATCGAAACTAGTGGTAAAAAGAATCTTAAGTTTTATTATTATGAATTTTATACCGTATTTTAACAATTGTTATTTAGAAAAAATGTATTTTTATTTAAGTGCACGTGTTCATCTTA
>NW_026104512.1:0-857 GCF_025091365.1 Daktulosphaira vitifoliae
AAACTCAATACGTTATGAAATCTTGTTAAAGTACCGAAAAAGTACAATACATATATAATTGCTATGTGATGCATTGCCCATTAACGTGCAAAGCACACACCAACTAATTAACGTATGGTGTAAAGAATACAATTAGGGGAATCTACTTACTAATGAGAAAGGAAACTCTATTGGCATGCCTATGGAAACCACAAAAATTTAATATATTATATCTGTTATGTTCTAGAAAAATAATAGGCTATGAATACATTATTTTTTAAAAATGCATCATAAAAATGATAATGGTAAGTACTGAGACCGTATGGTGGAAATAATATTTAACCGGCGTCATAATCCATGTGGCGACTAAATCACAAAATAATATGCTACTGTTGTTCAACAACTCTGTGTTTCCAGTATTTGGATCTGATCTGAACCAGAAGTATAATATATTCATCTCAGCGACACTTAATATTTTACTGAATGTGTTTTTTATTCAAAATTGGCTCGATTTCTAAAAAACACCAAACATTAATAAAACGCAAGTCGTATGATACTTTTTCACTCCAAAATTACTTGGGAAAATAAAATTTGGTCAGCATTAAGAATTTTGTCTAGTACATTTCTAAATATTTTCTTATCTCCTCTGTTGTGTGATCTGATAGTATTGTGAAGTTTAAAACTATTTGAAGGGATGCACTATTTAAACTTTAGAAAATAAAAGTAAATTTATCAATAAAAAAAAACTATTGAAAAAGTTTTTCCAGACTTTTTACGGGTATATGGCATCTTTCAAAATAATGATAAATTCCTATGTAGTCATATCAAATCGCGTGACTAAATTAAGAAATAATTTGGTATAAAATATCATTGCAGAT
>NW_026104513.1:0-857 GCF_025091365.1 Daktulosphaira vitifoliae
ACAAATAACAAAATATATCAATTAGTTGACTTCTATATAATATTATATGATGGATTTTTACTTTTCTCCATATTGTAAGTCATATATTTTGAAAAAATATATCAATATTATATTATAGAACTATTTACCCAAATTACAAATATCACTTGTCTATTAATAAAGATTTGGATAACTAAATCCCTCAACAAATCAGAAGCTTTTTCATTTTTATTACTCGATATTGCAATTTCAAAATTTTAACAATTAGAAAACTGTACTAGAAATATTCAATACATTTTAAATTTGAAAAAAACAATGTTTTTTTCTTATTTATATCAAAAGCAAATTGCATGTAACAGGTTATACGTGCATAATTTTTATTTTCTATAAAAATTGATAATACATTTTTTTATTATACACGAGTAGTAAAAATATAAACATAGTAATTACTTTAATATAAAACAAAATTAGAAAATGTATCTAAACTGAAACTAATGAATGACATAATAAAAAATAAATATCATCTTTTTCTTTTTTTATTTAATGTGATTTTCATTTCTGCACAATTTAGTTGATATTATGATGAGTATATTTTTTAATTAATATTTTTCTGGCATACATTCACTTTTTTTTTTACATCAATGCGTCACAAAATAGCAATAAATTACAAACATTATTTTAAAATCACTAAACTAAGACAAAAATTCCCTGACTAAAATTTATATTATTTTCCGAGTTTTATTATTTTGTAATATCAAATCTTAATCAAATAAAGAACGTCGAAAAATGAAATGTCAACAACTTTTTGTCGAGTGCACTCACCAAAGTTATAGCTTAGAGTAGAAATAGAAGTAAATTCAATAATAATATAACACTTC
>NW_026104514.1:0-857 GCF_025091365.1 Daktulosphaira vitifoliae
AAAAAAAACTGACCGACAATATTGCAACCGCTGTATTTTTTTTTCCTCACAACATAATCATCTTGCAGATACGATTAATATAAGTAACAAAACGGTCAGTCAAAACCATCACCATTAATCTAGCGGGCTACACACGTTGTGTCCTATATTAAAATGGATTTTACACGTTAATTACTACGGGTAATAATTGTTATATAATTCACTCTCTATACCTACAGCGAATACCATTTAATTTAATGTATGAGTAATAGCATTTACTCGGCGGACAACGAAACGGTAGATGGATTTTTTCACTTAAGCTACCGTCATTAATCGTCATTAATCATCATTGATCATCATATTTTAACTCGTGGTACGCCTTGTTAGAAGTGATGAGGCAGAGATGAGCAAACCATCTTCAGTTCTTATAAGTTGGAAATTGAACGACATTTCTATATCGTTGTTTTTTTTTTTCAACTCCATCATAATTGCTTCTTCTATCCATACAAAGTAATAGTTTAATTTCATACCGACATAAGTCATTAATCGTTATGATTTCGTTTGAGACTTATTGATGGGTTTTTGCAATAGACCGGATTGTGTTCATAATCTTTACTTTTGCTATCCGTTTGAGTCGGTTCTTACGGTTTACTGGTGAACTCTCAAAATTATTTATACCATTAAAATTTTCTTTAAAAAATAGATACAATAAAATGGCAACGTTATCCAGTACAACAAACGGTAGACATGTTAATGAAATACATTTTGTTTAGTCGTTAACTAAACGGACTACGCCACATGAACACGTCTTGTGTATACAAACGGAAAATAATAAATGTCCAACGAGACAAGTAATAAATAAAATATAAACAGTCACA
>NW_026104515.1:0-292 GCF_025091365.1 Daktulosphaira vitifoliae
TTTTTATGTGTAAACATGTATTTTTTCTTAAATTTTAAGTTGTTTTTCATTTTGATATTTGTTTAATGATGTTTCACTTTTTCATCGAATGTAAAATTTTTTTTGACTTTCAAAGTGTCTTTATGTGTAAACATGTATTTTTTCTTAAATTTTAAGTTGTTTTTCATTTTGATCTTTGTTTAATGATGTTTCAATTTATCGTCGACTTTGTAATTTTGTCGACTTTCAAAGTGTTTTTATGTGTAAACATGTTGTTTTTCTTAGATTTTAAGTTTATTCTTACTTAGAACGT
>NW_026104515.1:648-857 GCF_025091365.1 Daktulosphaira vitifoliae
TTTTTTCGACTTTCAAAGTGTTTTTATGTGTAAACATGTATTTTTTCTTAAATTTTAAGTTGTTTTTCATTTTGATCTTTGTTTAATGATGTTTCACTTTTTCGTCCACTTTAAAGTTTTTTCGAATGTCAAAGTGTTTTTATGTGTAAACATGTTGTTTTTCTTAGATTTTAAGTTTATTCTTACTTAGAACGTCGTTTGATGATGTT
>NW_026104516.1:0-857 GCF_025091365.1 Daktulosphaira vitifoliae
TTAACAAAAGACGAAGCGTTGTTAATGGAAGTTGTCTTTTGTTGGACTCTGGATGGACATACGTTGCATCATCTATTGCACTATCATAATCATCTAATTCATGATATTCCAACATATAATACTCACTATTAAGATACTGATAACACTTCTCAATATATGTGGAAACAATATTTTTTATAGTATTGAGATCTTTATTGATTTTCATCTCAGCAATATCAATAATAATGAAATTTACAACTTCTGGAACAATACTGTTTTTGCTAATATTAATACTAACTTTATTAATCGATTCCTCAAAACAATTAAAACCTGCTTTTACTGATTCTTCACCTTTGGCATATTCAAACGTATCTAGTTTTTCACAAATGCCGATACACATATGTTCTAAAATTTTCAATATATTTATTAGCCGAATAATATAAATTCCGGTTAACATTTTATAAAGTTGAGCACTCTTATCTTGGAAGTTTTCTTCGGTAATCATATTATCTTCTCCCACATCGAATAAATCATAATCACGCACAATCCTATTATTCCAAAAAATAGNTATAATCACGCACAATCCTATTATTCCAAAAAATAGGAGGTGGGTTCAAATTGTACAACGTTTTTTTTTCCAAAATTTCATTGAAATGCCAATGATTAATGCAGAAAACTGAAAAACTGACATTGAATATTACATATATTTTAACAAAACTATGCAAGTACATTTTTATATAAAATTTCAAATACTTATAATTTAATTATAATTAAATTAAATCCTAAAAATTTATAGTTGAATACTTGTTTCTAATTATTTAAAATTAATCCAATACAATTTAAAGTACTTGGAAAAATCAGCGGACACCAGTATTTTG
>NW_026104517.1:0-857 GCF_025091365.1 Daktulosphaira vitifoliae
GATGTCGTCGTCAGTCGTCTGCTTCATTTTTTTTGTCGCATAGTATTCGGTATTCGTAGTGAGCTTTCGTTTATTGGACATACAAGAATATGGGGTGACCCACGAAAGCCGTTTCATTTTTGTAAACGTAAAGTCACAATCGGTAATACCGTTTCGTTTGTGTTTTATCAGTCCGATAGCCGATGGCTTTGATATCGTAATCGTGTCAGTGTTGGCGATATATTTCGGTTTGGTAGTAATCTTGTTCGCGGAAGATCCGTTTGGATTCACGGTTAGTATTTTGACGCTGTAGGGCACTCTAGCGTTGGTCGTTTCTGACCGATCGGTGGCCAATACGGTGTTTCTATACATATCGTGATTTTCGTCTGCCGAAAAGGATTCAATACACGACGGTAATGTCTGTACACAGAGAACTCGTAAGCTTTTTGCGAAGATTTTAAAAATTTTAATTGCTCTCCATAACACAAAAATCGCCGTAATTCGTTCAAAATTATTTACTTAAAGTGCGTTTATTTGGTATCCAAGCAAATTCACACAAAAGTAAATATAAATTAATACAGNGTCACACAAAAGTAAATATAAATTAATACAGCATACAGTATCACGATAAACACACCGCGTGCCCGTTGAAATTATCAGCCAGATGAATTAAATGTTTTTTTCAATAATGAACATTAAATTCTTAAATTAATAACTTCAATAGACAAATAATAATAAATCACATATATCCGTAGTTTTCGATGGCATATATATACAGGGTGATTCATTAAGGATATGACACTCGTTTACTCAGTAACTATTGAAAATATTAAATTTTTGTACAGAGAAAAATTATTAAACTTATAAAACTCTACAAT
>NW_026104518.1:0-856 GCF_025091365.1 Daktulosphaira vitifoliae
CTCGACATAGCTAAAACTAAAGACAAAACTAAACCACGAACGTTAACGAACCCGCGTGAATACCACCGGGCGCTGCGTTCATACAGGGTTCTCTACAATAGCACCTGCGTCTATTATAATTTGTTACCTTTTTTTATTTTCTTTAAATTCCTTTTATATTATATTATGATTTTACCAATAATATTTTCGATGAATTTCCTATAGTCGAAATCGATATTCTTAAATTTTACTCTGAACTTGTCAAAATATAATTATAAGAATATGTCTATCTATATTCAAAATATAATTAACAAGACTGTGGTGGCCCAGCATTTCTCAGCGTAAAGCCTAGGCTGGCACGGACACAGTTAGCCTTGTTAATATATATATTAAATATTATTTCAATACACTTTTTATTCAATAACCTTTTACTATCATTCACGTCAATTGCCTACACTTTACCGAGAGGCAATTTGGCATAGTCCTTTATGGCTGGCGGGTACACACACAGAGGATATTTCCAAGATGTATTTTCCTATGTTATGGACTATATATTTTATGATGAACTCTACCCGGACTACTAGCTCTAGAACTGGCTTTTCGATGGATATAGCTCACTTCAAAAATACTCTTCTTATAAGTTTAGTACTACTCTGTACCTCAACTGCCTACACTTTACCGAGAGGTAATTTGGCATAGTCCCTTAGGGTTGGCGGGTACACAGGCGTAAAGTTAATCACAAATTGTGTTTTTTCATTTAGTTCGGCACATTCAAGGCTGTTCATAAATGTAGGGTACAATAAGCTTTATTATGAATATATGATAATGTATAAGGCTATTATGTCTGTATAAATAAAATTACGCTTCTTCACTCTTT
>NW_026104519.1:0-856 GCF_025091365.1 Daktulosphaira vitifoliae
TAATACAAAACTGGATATTGGCCAGTCATAATTTCATTACATAATACATTTCCCCCATTCAATAGTAAAAAAGTAATTGTAATAATGCCTTTAAGCATTGATATTAAATAATAAATGGATTGATATGTATAATTAATAAAATTTATAGACATAAATTATGTAATTTAGAAGTTACCTTCGTTAAATATCAAACTAGATATTATTAACAAAAGAGATATTAATTGCCAATTCTATAATATAATAAAAAAAATCTTTTAGATATCAATGAAGCACATTATATAAAGTGTATACCTACCTTCATTTTATAACTACGTATTAAATTCTGAACAACGAATGATAAGTTTTTAATTACATTAGTGTATATATAATAAACTATCCACATGATTTATTTATACTTTTATATTTTTAAATTTTAAAAAAGCATTTTAAGTAAATATCAAAATATAGATAAAAAAAATAATTATTTTTAGTCAGAATATGTAAAAAATAGCCAAATCGGTGTTGGCATGAAAACATTTTTGATTTATTAAAAAAGGCGAATTATTAATACAAATACAATTTTATACTTATAATTTATTATGATCATATAAAATCAAAATATACTATACGTTCATTATAATGTAGAAATTAAATTAATTTTCAAAAATTTTAGCCAAAAGTCCTACCAAATCTAATAATTTTACTAAAAAATATATCAAATTAGGAAAATTAATTTCATTATATTATTTCATACTATATATTACTTTGTTTCAATGACTAAGGTGTTAAAAGGTTGAATTAAAAAAAAAACTAAATATTCAACTGAAATATAATATAGACATATATATAAGAAAGTTGTAAAAATTTGGTTTTCAAG
>NW_026104520.1:0-856 GCF_025091365.1 Daktulosphaira vitifoliae
TATGGTTTGGATAACTATATTATAGTATTTGCAACTGTCTTTGTCAGTAATTCTACCCAGTAACGTATGGTTGGATCAGCCAAATTAATTTAGTTATTATGCATGGTTATTTTTGTCCAAGTATTAGTTAGGGCAATTGTATAGTATAGGTAATACAACCATATTATTATGGATAACTGGACAACAAATGTAAAATAAAAATGGCATTTAGCGTTTGCTATTGTTTATAAGTAGTGTTATAACTTGTACAATGATATGTTAATTAATGCGCTATTCGATTTTGATTGTATAATAATTTCACAATAAGTTAATTGTTAGTACCTGGGAAAAATCTTTTCAGATATCTTTATACAAATTTTGTTGTCTGGACCTCGCTTGAATTTATCAATGGAAAAATTGCAGCTTTTTCCAGACAGAGACGCGCGTCGGGCTATTGGCTGATGTATATGAACGACTTATACGACTTATGAAAACTTAAGCTGATCTATATATTAATATATTTTTTCGTTAATTGTTTGATTTTGATAATTAACATTTATAATTTAACAATATATTATAAAATAATTGCAATAATGGATGAATGGACTCAAAATAAGTTGAAAGATTTAAATCTTGAATAGCTAATTCAAACTTTTGAAGGTAAGAAAAGTGTTCATTACATTATATATTTACTAGAGAAAATAATCGTTCATTGATTTATTTTAAATTATAAACGGTAGAAAAATGACAATTTTGTTAAATTTTTGCCCGTCTAATATAAATATTAATTATGCATATATTTAAATTAGTAAAATAATGAGAGAACATTTATTTATTTAAATTAAAATCAAATGATTTTTAAAAAAAAAATTCACAC
>NW_026104521.1:0-292 GCF_025091365.1 Daktulosphaira vitifoliae
TTTTTTTATATTCTTAACTTAATAATGCTCTAACTTTTTCAAAAATGAACATATCAATATAATTTTTTTTTATATAGATGCCTTATATAGATGTCTTTACCTCTCATTTGGTATATTTTTTTTGTAAATCTGACACTTAACCTGCCCACAGGGGGGGATTTAAAATGACAACTTTTTCACAACAAATTTACTTTTTCAACATAACTTTTGAAAATGTTCCGGAAGGTCTGACACTTTTATATATATCTTAAATTAAAGCTAATGTAATATACTTTAATTTGAAAAAAAAAAA
>NW_026104521.1:505-856 GCF_025091365.1 Daktulosphaira vitifoliae
TTTTTTTTTCTAAATACATTATAAGTACATCTTCCATTTGACATACTTTTTATTAAAATTAGACAATTTCCCCTTATATAGGGGGGGTTCAAACTTTGAAACATTGTATAAAAAATAGAACTTTTTCAACTGAACTTTTGAAAATGTTTCGGGAATACTGCGTCCTTTAAACATATATCAAATTAAAGCTTATTTTATGTACTATAAAATGAAAAAAAAAAAATTTGTCCTGACGGCCTATCTACTATGTGCAAATTGCTGTCAAAATTTAAAAAATTTAATATTTGCGATAAAAATCACCTTCTATAAGGATGTTTTTTGTACTTAAAACTGCCATAACTTTTTTAAATA
>NW_026104522.1:0-856 GCF_025091365.1 Daktulosphaira vitifoliae
ACGTTCAGCAGGTATAGGTGGTGTTAAAAAACGAGCTTTTGTAATCCACTGCATGGCATGAGTTGATAAGCCAGAGCTGGAAGTATAACGATATGGTTGTAAAATTTCATCATGAACGCGATTTTGTATAGTTTCAGATCAAAATTTCCGACGAAATAAATCTTTAAATTCATTATAAGTAGAAGGAAGTGGTAATAAAGCGTCAAATCAAACTCGAGCGACTTTAACAAGACGACGTTGAACACAACTAATTTTTTGTTGTTCGGTAGCTTGAATACTAGAAAAATAAATATCAACTTCATTTAAAAATAATTCAGGATGCACTTCATTAATAAAACCGGTAAATTCTGGAATAACTTGATGAAATTTTGCAAGTAACATAGATACAGATAACCGACTGATATCAGGCGTGCATGGAACGAATGTTGGTTGAACTTTCGTAGATGTTAGTACAGGATCAATTGTTGTAAAAGCAACGGTCGGATTCAATGGCTGTTTTTGAACGTCAAGTGCGGATAATTTGCGAATATCTTGATTTCATTACAAAGGTGTTGAACTTTGTTAGTAAGTTCTTTATTTTGGGTATGTAATTCGGTAACAAAAATATCAGATGCTGATTGATGATTTTGTAATTCTACTATACAATTGTCAATGTTTGAAACAGAGTACTTTGTATTAGTTATAACTTGATATAGTCCAGTAAATCGATTATCAGTAGATACTGACCGCTTATCGCATTCAAAACTAACAGACTCGATTTTAGCGCTTATAAGACGGTTATTCTCTTCACATTGGGACTTTAGTTCCCTAATGCCTTTCAATAAACTATCCAATAGCTCTGACAGTTTATTTTGAG
>NW_026104523.1:0-856 GCF_025091365.1 Daktulosphaira vitifoliae
CATGAGAACGAATATTGTCGATATTGCAAATTTGTTAAACATATTCATATTATAATAGAATTTTTTCGAACAACAAAAAAATAACACTAACACAGAAATGAATTGTTCAAGTTATTTTTTTTATTATAAAAGTTAGAATTTCGTTAACTAGTTAGATCGTATATTTAAACAAAAATACACAATTAATTGTCCATATAAATTAATTTAATTTTACCTTATTGTTTATTTCTTAAGTATGAGAGGGCTTTACAAATTAAAAAATACCAACATTCATACATATAAATTATATTTATATCCATAACATTTAATAATACCCAACGAATCGTCTACATTGAGTGATTTTGACTGGTTCGTTTTAAATTGAACTCAAGCCAAACACACTTTGCATTTCAAAGAGACCAAAGGAATTTGTCATGGCTAATATGGTTTCAACGTACTTTGTGTAACTCGCTTGTGTCGTCCACACTTTAATGAAATCATTAAAAATTATTCTATAAGACATGCTCATATACTGAAGCAACCCTCAACAGCTTCATTATTTTAGTCCGTTATTAGCGTTTCAATAGCGTCATATAATGATAAGTCCACAGATTCTACACTCGAGACAGTCTATACGAGCATGAGATACTAAGGGGTTCATTTTCGACTACCCCATTGTCGGCGCCACTTATGGAAATATCCGGAAAGAAAAATCTTTTCAAACAAATCACACACATATTCTTATTACTCGGCGAACGCTTCCCGTCGCATCACGTACAAACCCTTAATCCGGTCGTTCACAACATAATCCGTTTACACACTATATTTTTTCCTTTCATGTTCATTAAGTAATATATATGCGTACATTCAACCCCCC
>NW_026104524.1:0-856 GCF_025091365.1 Daktulosphaira vitifoliae
TATCGTCTATTTTCTTGTCTATGCCTAAGCTCGCTATTTTTATAATGTTTTCCTCTAATACCGATAATGAACTAACGTCAATCCAACCTATTCTTTCGAAATATTGGTCGGGCAAACCGTTTAAAATTGTGTCTATTATTTCACTTTCTGACATATCCTCGTTTGCTCTCCTGCATTCGGCTTTAACATTAGAAAAGTAATCTAAAATGCTTTCATGGTCCTCTTTTTTTCTCTCTCTTAATTTCTTAAGTCTCATTCTTCTCTGGGCTTCTGAATTATAATATGTAATTAGTACATTTTTCATTGCCTGCCAAGTAGGAACATCCACTTCTGCCTCTTTATTTTCAAACACTGTCTATGCCTGGCCTTTAAGGGAAAGTGGTAACATAACAAGTTTCATATTATCATCCCAACCGTTAGCTTTTGCAACTCGTTCGAAATTTGAAAAAAATCTAATAATATCCTCCGATAAATTACCCGAGAACTGTTGTGGTAAAATTGAGCTAGCCATAGTAGTTATTAATTTAACTGGTTTATTTTCTAAAAGTTTTGATTGCGCAGAAATAGGTTTAGGTTCTACGGTGACCTCGCGTGAAATTTCTGATGGTTTAGCTAAAGGAAATTCGACAAGGGTTTTATCGAGATCAGTAGGGGTGTTCGATTCACTCGAAGAAGCGCTTTTTGTGCTTAGTGGGACCGACAGAGTACTTGGAATTTTATCAAGTTTTTCTGCCTCGCAGTCCGAATCAGATTCGTATTTTTCTGAGAGGAGTGCTTGTTTGAAAATAGAACGTAATTTATTTATCAAATCTTTAGTGTGACTATTAATCGGCTGTTCTGCGTTTAAAAATGACAA
>NW_026104525.1:0-856 GCF_025091365.1 Daktulosphaira vitifoliae
TCGGACTCTACTACCCCGATAGAACCTCGTTGCTCCTGAATTGACCAAATCCCTAACATCCAACATTGGTCAAATTAAATAGCCCATACATAGTTTTTGCTTATTTTTTGTAATGCTACATTTTGGACACACCCTGTATAAGAGAAAGTTGCCCGTATGAAAAAAAAAGTATTTCGGATAAAACATGTATATATAATGTGTTTAGAAACAAAAATTTAAAGCGATTTTAAGTTGAAAATTTTAACACAAAAATAGAATTTTTTAAACTACGGCAGCCGTTTGCACATGCAGGATAAGTTGTCGGGACAAATTTTTTTTTTTAATTTGATAGTACGTAACATAAGCTTCAATTTGATATATGTTTAAAGGACACAGTATTTCCGAAACATTTTCAAAAGTTTAATTGAAAAAGTACTATTTTTTATGCAATGTTTCTATTTTGAATACCCGGGGGGATAATTTTTATTTTTTAAAAACACATTTAATAATACTTAACATTTAATACGTCATTGTTCTATTTATTTGAAAGTTTTCTACTTAAACATGTATAATGAATTAAAACATCAACTGATTATTAATTAACATTGACAAATTATTAAAAAAATGTATGGAGAGAAAAACGATAAAATACTAAATTATACATCAACCGTCTTATTTTGTTAGTTTTTTACTCGATGCTTTGCCATAAACCTATTTATCGACGTAATGCTGAATAATTAATATTATAAATTATAATAAATTGTCAAATAAAACACAATATACATATTATTATTTGAAAGGTCACAGTTGAATATAGAAATGAAAATAATAGTGATTATACTATTATAACAAACGATAACGACGAGTGTACATGTAG
>NW_026104526.1:0-856 GCF_025091365.1 Daktulosphaira vitifoliae
AGACTATGATATTAGGATATTGACCAGGTCTAATCAATGTACTCTTTGTATATTTAGAGCAGTGAACAAGATTTTGCACTAGATTACATCTTTTTCTAGTATAATATTTTGGCTAATGGTGATTTGTATATTTTAATGTCTGTTTATTATTAAATTCTAAAAAATAATTTTTGTTTACTTTTACAGTAATAAATTTTTGATTATTACAAATGGAAAGAATAAAAATAAAAAATCATAGTAAAGGTGAGATTATTTTTATAAAGTGAATAATTTCTGATTAACATTGTTAAAATTGATATTTACTGATTATATATATGTATTATTACATTTTATATCCTAATCATAACTAAAAAATGTAATAAATAAATGTAAATGTCAGTAAAAATTTCTATTGGGATATGGGATATTACTACTTAAACCAATCAGTTATTGAAAAATATTAATTAAAAAAAATTTAAAGTAGAATTTTGAAAGAAGCTGAAATAATTTTAGTTCTTTTTTCTTTGTCTATTATAATTATTAGTTCCCAATATTATATCTAAAATTTTCTTTATGTAAGGTTGTTTAACCATACTCTCATAAATAAATCATTATTTCTGCTTTCCTTGTAAACATATATTAACATTTTTAGGCTATATAATAGTTTTTGAAACGAACAGTATAAATTTTGGTAATATTGTATAAATCTACTTTATACCCTTTTTTTTTCAAAATTTTTTTTTTTTAATGTTTGTTAAATGCAAATTAAGAATATGTAAAAATTTTTGAGTGGAATCGTGTGGGTCAAAAGTTATAGTGCTTTAAAATTGCGATTGTAGTTAAATAATATAGGTTATAAAAATCAATAATTTTTCTT
>NW_026104527.1:0-856 GCF_025091365.1 Daktulosphaira vitifoliae
CACTCTATATTTTTATATTTTTCATTTGGATCACTCTGTATACACAATTTTTTAAAAATGCTCTGATTTCAATAATTTTTGATTTAGTAGAATGCTCTAACCATGCAGATTTCAGAAACATATAGATTGTAGCGATATTCAAAAATTTTTTTTTTTTTTGTTATTTGAATCACTCNAAACAGTTATTCTAGCTTTTACTCTTTTTTTACTCTTTTAGGTATCGTAACTCAAAACTTAATAAAATAAAAAGAGAAGAATGTGACGTGGTTAAAATTGAGAGTGAGAGTTACTTTTAATTCGAGGGTCATAAAATAATATTAGTGTTAACTCTTATAGATTTCAAATTTTTCTCTGTTCTTAAAAAAAGTTCAGTAACAGTATTAATAATTTGATAAAAACAGTAACACTAGTTTGACTTTTACTTCACAAATTAATACGCGAGAATTTCAACAATGACAATCACGACATTCGAGTAACGTTGTCCAGATCACGATTAGAACAGTGACGGAGAAGGGTTTGCTCTGCCTTTTCATAATACTTTTTACCCCCATCAATCACCATTGTCTTATCCTTATAGTACAACTGTTTATTGATATGTAAGCATAAAATACGGAAATTATTACAGATAACTAGAATATATAAATCATTTTGACATTTTATATATACAGAGTGATTTTATTTATCATAAGCCACTGAATTACTTACAGAATAATAATAATTTTAACATTTTTTTTTTTTTTGTTATTTGAATCACTCTGTATTTTTATATTTTTTTTTTGGATCACTCTGTATACACAATTTTTTAAAAATGCTCTGATTTCAATAATTTTTGCTTTAGTAGAATGCTCTAACCATG
>NW_026104528.1:0-856 GCF_025091365.1 Daktulosphaira vitifoliae
CTGATCGTTTTTTCCAAATCCGTCTTGGTTCTTCAGTATCGATATAGCCGCTATTAATTCGGGGGTCCCACAAGGAGGTATGCTATCTCTAATCCTTTTTAAATATTTATACCTCAGACCAACCCATAACTCCTAACACCATTGTTGCACATTATGCTGATGACAAAGCTATCTTGTCTTGTAACTCTGACCCTCAGATTGCATCCGTCAATTTGCAAAATCATCTACACCTAATGGAAGATTGGTACACAAAATGGCGTTTTAAAATTAATCAATCAAAATCAGTTCATACTACCTTTACTTTAAAACTTCTCCCTTGTCCTGGCGTCTCCCTATATAAAGTACAAATCCCCTCCTCTTCCTCTGTCAAGTATCTCGGACTTACACTAGATAATCTGCTCACGTGGGCTCAGCACATTAAAATTAAACGCTCGTCTTTAAATAGCCGTCTGCGGTTACTCAAATCATTAATCATAAACAATGAATTTACAAACATTAATGTTAAACTTCTAATTTATAAATCCCTTTTAAAACCCATAGGGACTTACGGCCTTCAGTTATGGAGCAATGCTAAAAAATCCAATATCAATAAAATTCAATGCTTTCAGAATATTGTCTTAAGAAAACTAATCAATCCTTATATCTCTAATTATACACTTCATAACGACTTTAACTTAAAAACAGTCCATGAAGAACCCATCTCTTACTATAAAAANTTTCATAACGACTTTAACTTAAAAACAGTCCATGAAGAACCCATCTCCTACTATAAAAGATTCCACAGTAAATTACTCTCCCACTCTAATCCCCTAATAAAAAACCTCTCAACATTGTCCAAACCTGGAGACCCACCCAG
>NW_026104529.1:0-856 GCF_025091365.1 Daktulosphaira vitifoliae
AGTATAGATTGTCAAATAAAAAAGCAAGACGCTTCTGAATCTGAATATTGGACCGCGTTTTGATACGTATAATAGATATATCGATCACTTTAGATGACCAAAATTTGTCTTTCAGGGGCCATAGAGTAAATGTTAACTTCAAAAATAATGGAACACAAATCGAATGATTTAAATTTCTATTTGCTTCTGAGCTTAAATCTTATCGCAGCGTTTTTGATATGACTAAATTATTAATAATTGATAATAATAATTTAATTACTAGATTCCCAGATTTGTTAACAGCATTTTATTTGTTCCTTACATTAGCGGTTACTGTGGCAAGCGCAGAGAGGACATTCTCAAAACTTAAATTAATAAAGAATAATCTCAGGAGCACCATGTACCAAACACGGCTCAGTGCCCTTGCAATGATGTCAATTGAAAATGAGCATGCTAAAAAATTGAATTTGTTGTCATTAGTTAAGTTATTTTCTCAAGACCGTAGCAGAAAAAAAAGTTTTAAAGTATAAGTATATACATATTTGTAATTTTTTAATTCAATTTATAATTCAATAAGTTATTAATAAACTATACAGTATACATAATTTAATGTAATTCAATTACATAATTTTATACAAAATTTTAATGTGTATAAACTAAAATCCCTATGTCAGCTGAATTTGGTTACAGATATAATAGGACCTCCGAAAAATTGTATTCACGGGCCTCAGTAAACGTNGAAAAATTGTATTCACGGGCCTCAGTAAACGTAGTTCCGCCACTGATAACAATGCTGTGTACCTGCTAATATCGATGTCATAAAAACCAATTGGGAATTTTTTCAGCCATTCGCCAAAATTACTCCTTCGTTGACTGT
>NW_026104530.1:0-855 GCF_025091365.1 Daktulosphaira vitifoliae
AGTCCTGTCTTTCTGGCGAAATTAAGTATCTCTCTGGGTTTTATTGAATTAAATATAACTAAAAATAGTCGACCATCAAATGAATTTTAACGTTGGTTGAATAACTAATCCCAACTATAGACAGGATTATAATTTAAAATTATTATTTCAAATCCTTAATATTCTTTTAATATTGTTTTGTTTAGTTTTTAGTTTAAATAAGTTTGATATTCATTTAATGTATTTTGTGTATTTAAAATATTGTCATTTTTTATGCACTTCTCTAATTTACAGGGGTTGAAGAGAATTTTTTTAATTTTAAAGGCCATTTTATTATATTTCTAAATTTTTTATTTTGTTTTATATTATTAACCAGTTATGATTTGTCATTTTTTCAACGACCTATCGTTTATTAGTTCAAATAATTGTTGAAGAGTTATAGGGATCGACGATCAGAAGTAGAAAGAACTAAAGATAATATGTGCAAATGGATTTTAACCACAGACGCAGGCTGTAATTTCAGGAACGTATGTATAAAATTACAAAAGGGCACAAAAACTGTAAATTAGATTTACTACTCCTTCACCTTATGATCTTTCAACGAGTACAAGAAGTACTCGGCAAATATTATAAATTCGCTTATTCATTTTATTTAATAAATACATAATAACTCAATCATTCTCATGCTCATATAAGACCAACCAGTAAAAAATGTTTTTATTTTATTTTAATAATTGTAACACAAATATTTTAATTGTATGTTTCATTTTAAGTCATTAAAAATTCTACCAAATAATAAGAGATATCGTGGATTTTATAAGAAAACAAATGAAAGATAATGTAATTAAAATTTTTCATTTCTGGGAGAAGAAGAGG
>NW_026104531.1:0-855 GCF_025091365.1 Daktulosphaira vitifoliae
TTTTTCTTTATAACTTTTAATGTATAGCATTATTATAGATAAATAATTATCTTCATATTACTTATGTTATATTTTTAAAGAGCAGTTTGTAGAAAAGTTGCAACGAGTTTTGAGAGTGTATGAGAACCCAACCCCCCGGGCGGTGGGGAATGAGGGTTTAAATTTTTGCAGAATAAAAAGAAACTCGTGAAAGTAAGTCCCATGTGAAAATAAATGTCTGTTGGTCTTGAACGTGTTAGTATTCACTTACAGAATTAGAAGAAGACTGTGAAAAATCTTCAAGTTACTTTTTTTATCATTTATTTTTTTTAATACCTGTTTTTACTTATTAATTTTTCTAAGTACACTAGGAAAATCGTTGGACATTACCCACGAGATCCTGTTGGGCGCATGTAAGCAGGACAACATTTGTATGTGTCAAAAAAGTATGCCAGAGGAAGACGTATAGTGGTATATATGGGCGTACGTGATATGCTGGTAAATTGTGTACTTGTAAGTTGATTGTACCAAAGCACTGATATAAATTACGCGGTGTGGCGTACAGTTTATTGCGGCGAATGGTGTACGATATTTAATCAACAATGACAGTTACACGTATTCAAACAATTATTTTTTCTCAATTTTCTTCGATTTATTGCGGTAATATAATAGCGAAACACTACGTTTCCATCTGAAACACATTATAAATATAATAACTTAACAGCGTGTTAGAAGATCTCGGTGTAAGTACATAACTCGTAAGTTAATATAACTGTAATACTTGATGACTTGATTACTGGTGATAAAAAAAAAAACGGTTTTCATTTGCAGCAATTTTTGGATTTTTTTGCAGTAAAAAATAACATCTCAAATGGG
>NW_026104532.1:0-855 GCF_025091365.1 Daktulosphaira vitifoliae
ATACCTGTTGCTTGATGGCGGTTTCTCGAGAATGTCAGATATATGAACAAGTACATCGCCATCTAATGCTCCAACTATGTGATGTAAGTTTATTTCATTATCGACAATTTGCAAAGTTGTAACTTCGCGATACGAGTTATAAAAACCAAATTTTTGGGTTTTATATCCAAAATCAAGGTATCTTAAATGCAAAAACTTATGCTGAATATTACTTTTGAGACCGGAAATTTCGTCAGTCATAATTAAAAATATTATTTGTAATGTCAAAAACGTAATAAAAAACAAAGGTTTCGTCGATGTTACCACTTGTGGCTATTTATATTAATTATTTTTATTAAAACTAAAGAACAACAAAAAAAATTGTTAAATATATTTCCTTTTATTTTGTGTGTTAAAAAATATTACAAGAACAATACATGTGCAAAAAAAAGAAAACAGAAACTACTTTTCCTAAATGTTGTAATCGCAGAGATGATAGTAGGTAATATGGTACCAACGATACTTACTTTTAAACTTAAACTGGTATAACTTTTTGAAAAATGTATGAATCATAGCAACAATTATTGCAAAACTTGTTCTTCCAGTTGTACAGTTTTGCTAAAATAAAAAATACTCATAAGTACTTTTCTAACGATTACTTAGTACATGTAATTTTAACTTACTGACAGCTTCTAATTCTTTATGGACACAATTTTTCCTAACATCAGCCTCTTTCCTTCTATTTTCTATATTTTTTTCAGTATTTGCAAATATACAGTGAACGCCAATCATTGAATCGATTCGTCCTTTTTCTCGCTGAAAAAATTAAAAATGATTTGTCTTCCTCAATTTTAATTAAATCTAAAGCATTTTCAT
>NW_026104533.1:0-855 GCF_025091365.1 Daktulosphaira vitifoliae
TGTTTTAAAAATACTTAAATAGAACAATCGTGATTTTAATAAGGTACATAGAGTTGTTTAGAGAGTGAGAGAGAGAGAGAGTAATACTTAATACTTCGTATTAAAATAAATACACTTATTTGTAGTACAAATATAATATTTTAGCTATGGAAATTTTGTTAAGCTAAAAAATTAACTAACATCTGAGTATAGTCAAAATGAATTGAGTCATTTATTAGTACAAAATGTTTTATTGCATATCGTTCAATTTGTATTTTACCCAATTAAATATATAAGCTTTTATACTGTCTGTTATATGTAGCGTGCAATATTATTTAAAAACATTTTGACATTTTCTGAAAGCAAAATATCATTAGCTTGAAATTATTTCAGAATATGATCCAGTAACCCCTTCTGGTATCATATAAAGGAGTGTAAAATATGATTCCAGTTTAAATGTATCGTGTATAAAGACACGTTAGAAGAAATTGATACGTTTTGGTGAATTCGACACTGTCGTTAACTGCTTGACTGTATTAATAGTACACTCAATACCTTACAATAAAATATTACCACATGTAAAATTAACTTTATAAAAAAAAATTGAAATCTGATACTCGCAGCTCTTGTCTGTACTGCCAACACTGATACGGTCCTTTAATAAAATAAAAAATGTAGCCTTCATCACGTAATCACTGCACCGCACATGGTTATCCGATTGTCATTATTTTATTAAGTTTTTAAATATAATCTCACAAAGTGATTTATAATAGCTGTTTGAACTCAATACTTATACTTTTTTACTATAATTAGACTTCTATTTCATTGACTAATATTGAGTTGACGGTCTTATTATAACCATTCGTTTAGCGTGTC
>NW_026104534.1:0-855 GCF_025091365.1 Daktulosphaira vitifoliae
ATTTGTTAGTTACACACTTTAAAAACATTTATTCAAAATGTTTATCAGACATGTTAGTCTTTTTTTAGTGATTGTAGTACCACCAACATTAAAATCTCTTTCAACTGATGCACTGTTAGGTAGAGGAGTATTGTGTTTAATGAAAAACTGAAAACAAAGTACAAAATTTATAGTACAATTATACTACTTATATTTATTTTAATTATCTAATTAATCTAACTTTTTTAATTGTGAGTAAATTATGTAAACATTCTAATGTTTATGCTGTAGATATACCCAAGAATCTATCAATTTCATCACTAACTGTTGACTTTTCCTCATGAACATTTTGTAGAGAAGCTAGATAAATCATCATGAATTTGGCCATAATCTGTATACCTAAAAGAAGAGAGTAACACTTAAATATTAACATCAACATAGTTTGTTTTTATTACACTAATCAGTGTACAAAAATATAAATATTCAGAATAAAACAATGAATATATAATAAATTTAAATATATAGGAACATGAGATACTTATCAATTTTATAGAACAAAATTAGCTAAAATAAAAATAATTAAAAGTGTAAAATAGTAAATATACTAGGTTGATAGAGTAATTTTTTTTATTACTTCGCACTACATAAACAAAAATTATTGTTTTGAGATGAATTCTCTTAAAATTATATTGCTTTATAGTTATTGTTATAATATACCATATAGTATAGCTGTTACCAGACCTTACATATAATTAGGAATTGTGTAATAATGTATCATTGGTCTATATTTATAAATTAACTCTTCAATAGTATGCAAGAGATTACCAAAATATAAGTTAATAGTAAATCAAGGCTTATTGAAATTGGTCCCATTAT
>NW_026104535.1:0-855 GCF_025091365.1 Daktulosphaira vitifoliae
TTTAAATATGTTTGTTTCTTTTAAGTCGAGAAAAATAACTTTGAAATTTGATTTAGCTTAAATAGCCTATTTTTTCACTCGACGGTAGCAACGTACGGTTGCCGAGTTGGTAGAATTTATGTTTTACACGCTTGGGGTACGAGGTTCCAATCCGCGTTTGGCAATGAATTTTTTGCATTTTTTCTTAATTCTTTTTAAGTTAGTATAAATTTTTAACTCGTTTGATTTTTATCTCATTTACATTCAATAACTTCAATAAAGATCAAGGACCCTATCACTTTAGTCGCTCCTTGCAAGAAGAAATTTCTTATTCGTATTAAAATTATTTTACTATATTTTAAGTTTTAGCTTCGATGCAAAGCTGAGAAGATATTTTTTTGTGACTATTATTTATTTTCTCTGCTCTAACTTGACCTACTTTTTTCAACAATACGTCAAATTACTACAATTCGTATCTATTTATTGGTTATTTTAGTTAAAGTAAAACATTAAAATTAATTCAGTTCATATTTTAATTGTAGTATCTTCTTAAACACCAAAAGATACTATGAAATGATTACTATTATTTCTATTTAAGTTATCTATGACGATAAAAATGCAAAAAAATATTGAGTTACTCTGATAAATTTACTATAAATAGTAATTATAAAATTNAATGATTACTATTATTTCTATTTAAGTTATCTATGACGATAAAAATGCAAAAAAATATTGAGTTACTCTGATAAATTTAAATTATAAAATTTCCTGACTGCATATTTTTAACATATTAAAAATTAAACAGTTAGTTATTCCATTTCCTCCATACAAACAATTAAAATCATTAATTTCTAATGTTTTCAAAGTATTTATTGA
>NW_026104536.1:0-855 GCF_025091365.1 Daktulosphaira vitifoliae
CTAATTTAAAATAAGGTCAGCTTTAATCAATTTAACTAAAAATTTAAAAAATACCTGTTTGATCAATAATTTCATCAAGCTAATTCACGTGAATGGTATCTTTGCATTCTTTTACAAAACAACGCCAACGTATGTAACCCGTTTGTATTGCTTTATGTGCAAAACGAAACATAAAATTATTCAATAAAATCATTTGTTGGCCCCGCTTACTTCTGATATATTCAAATGACATTTTAATGAAAAAAGTAAAATAAAAAAGAACGGATGGCAAAATATTTANATTTTAATGAAAAAAGTAAAATAAAAAAGAACGGATGGCAAAATATTTATCGATATACTGATCAATACACTGCTATCTAACTAACAATAATAGAATAGGAAAAAGTAGATAATTATTATCGGGTTATTTTAGCAAATATTTTAACCAGTGGTTCTCAAGCCTTTATTTGTAGACAGGTATAAACTATCGGTTAAAATCGTTAATTTAAAACGATTTAATTTAAAAATTTTAATATTCTTAAAGTATTCATTGTCGAATTAGATTTGATATGATAACAGTATTCAACTACAAAAATAAATGATTTTACCTTGTAATTTATTAATTTTTTAACATTATTTGTGAGTGCTACTACTAGTCTCTAATATTCCAAATTTTTTTGTAACCTCATAAATATAAAAAAAAAAATGTTTAGTTTCACTTGAATTTAATGATGAATTTTTACAATTATAATCAAATTTTATAATACGATCAATTGAGTAAATCTTTTTAGCAACTTTTTTTTTATTGGTTTTTTTAGATATATAATCATTAAAATTAATTAAATTCTGAATATTTCCATTGTAGATTCTTTTTAA
>NW_026104537.1:0-855 GCF_025091365.1 Daktulosphaira vitifoliae
ATCAATGGGATCTTCTTCTTCCTCAACTTTATTAATAGAATTTAAAATTTGTTGCCTTTCCTCATTACTTCTTTTCAACAACGACACTAACTCTATATTTTGATTTAATTTTTAGTAGGTATTTTTTCTTTTGATAATTTTGTTTTTTCAGTATTAAAATTATTTTCAAGTTCAGTATCATGAACTGTAGTGGTTTCTGTTGCAGACATAATTGAAAAATCATTTAAATTACTAGAATTATTTTCATCGTCAACAGTTACTGTTAAGCTATCTTCTTCTTTACTATTTTTTATTTCATTCGTAGAATTAAAATTAGTCAGACCGCTTCAAAATATAATAAAATAATAAAAAATAGTTAGCTATGTGTCATTAATTATTTTCGATTTAATAATAAATATTTAGTACAAATTATAAAATATTAAAATTATTTTTTGGTAAAGTATTTTTAGATTTTATAAAAACTGTGAGAAAAAGAATAAGTGTAATATTTGCACCCCTAATTATTATTAATATAACTGTATAATAAAACTGTTTTAAGTAAAATGTANTGTGAGAAAAAGAATAAGTGTAATATTTGCACCCCTAATTATTATTAATATAACTGTATAATAAAACTGTTTTAAGTAAAATGTATTTAATATATTAAATACACGTTCGTTCGTAAAAACATACGTCCAGAAATGATAATGCATCTGCCAAGACCCATTTTTTTTGTTTTTTTTTTGTCGATGATCCCGTCCCTAGTTTCCTACTTCTTTTATTCTTATTATACGTATCTTTCATGTTTTTCCATCTCTTTTTGCAGTCATCAACTGAAATAATAATTAATACCTTTTCATTTAAATATTATAGTTA
>NW_026104538.1:0-854 GCF_025091365.1 Daktulosphaira vitifoliae
TCTTTCAAATGAAAAAGAAGGTGTTTCTTCTTTATTACGTTTCGAATTTAAATTATGGAAACAAAAATGGAATCGAGAAAATATTGAAAATAATTTGATCAATTCCATATGTGTAACAAAAATTCTGGCAAATTGTGACGAAGAAATATTTCCATTAATTAATCGTCTTTTAACTGTTTTTATTACTCTTCCAATAAGTAATGCAAGTGCTGAGAGGACATTTTCCACACTACGAAGACTAAAAACATGGCTCCGGTCAACTATGTCAGAGACAAGATTAACTGGACTTGCTCTTTGAACATTCATCGTGATATTAATGTAGAGGTTTTAAAGTGATTGATAGATTTTCAAAAGCCAATAGAAAATTAGATTTTGCTTTATAATTTATGTATAACTTGCATAATACAAAAAATGTAATAAATGGCATTACTTATGTATCTTGATTATTAAGTTTTTTGTGTCAGAAAGTTGATTTAGCTAAAAAATGTAAAGAAATATTTATTATTTACTATATATATTATTTCGATATATCAATTGAATTAATAACCAAATACATAAATTATTATCTGTAGCGTAAAATTTATCTTGAGAATTTTTTTAAAAAAATCAAAAGGGGCATACATTTCGAAAAAGTAGTTTTTTTGAATAAAACTTAAAAAAAACTATAAATAAATTAATAAAGATCAAAGAAGCATTTTTTTCTTAAAAGAACATTAAAAAACAAAAATGTTGAAAAAAAAAACAGAACCCCGGTAACTGCATTTTTTGGAAAATTATTGCTATTTGAAAAAAAACCTTGAATTTTGGAAATAATCAATATCTAAGATACGAGTGATCAAAAAAATTTGAAAAAA
>NW_026104539.1:0-854 GCF_025091365.1 Daktulosphaira vitifoliae
ATTTATTCCAAGAGGTCAGAGTAAAGTAAAACCAGTATATCTAGTGTTTTCATTTGTATTTGTAGTATGGTGAAGTGTCCTATAAGAAATTCATTAAGAAATTACAACTAAATCAAAGTATTTGATACACGTTAGTGTAAAATATAACATTGTTTTTCGACTTTTTTAAATGAAATCAATCTCAATATCTAAGTGTGGTAATTTTTTTTTTATCACCTTTTTTACATTTGATCAGTCATAAAAACATATATCTTTGGGGTTGAGAGGAGTCGTAAATCTACGCCTTCGTACGTATTGATTATTAGAAGAAGCCGTTTTTTTAGAACATCGTTCTCAACCCACGATTAATATTTTATAGATAAAAGTATTTTTAAGAAGTGAGCTGAAAAAACACGAATTCACATAGTCCCGACGGGGTGCAATCTTTGCGGCTTTAATGATTTATCCGTCTGACCATTCAGATTTTATGTCAATAGAACGGAATGAGCGAAAACGCGTGTAACAGACGACCGCACCATAATCAGTGCTCTTTAATGAACCTACATGAAACAAATGGGTATTTGCCTTGATGGTAATGAAGTTGACGATGTAGTTTTGAGTCTCCCGCAATATTCGTAAATGCAGAATTTTTAAGAGTGTATTACGATTTGCATCACTAAGTTCAACGGGTAATTACAATTTGTTCAGAATTTCAAAAATACATGTCTTAAAGCCAGTCAGTGCTTCAATTGGTCGGTGCTGGGTTGTCTAACATCGGGTCAGGTTCCTGTCCCCATTTATTGTGATTCAACGGAAAGCCGTTATGGTGTGAATCATATCTGTTTCGGTAACTGCAGTCATTTGACAGTTGTTCG
>NW_026104540.1:0-854 GCF_025091365.1 Daktulosphaira vitifoliae
AAACTTATTACTGTATACTCTTTAAATTATATAAAATAAAAATAATTATTAATTATTAAAAATGTTACCATAGATTTTACATCTTAAATCTATATGATAATACAAATTACAACAGTGATCACAGTGTCCCTATAAACAGTGCCGCCACTGTTATAAATATTACTATAATAATTATTATTATTATTACTAGAATAATAGTTATTAGTAATTAAACACTGAAACGTGATAAAAATTACAATTATTATAATGTCCACCACGTTAGAGTGATCCAGACAATTTTTATCTGAAATATCTTTGCTCAGCTACGTAGAATTAAGGTATTATATGGAACTTAGAAAAGCATTATTCCTTTTCATAATAATACTGAGATCTGGAAACATTGGATGAGCTGCAAAAGTGTTTCAATTCTATCAATAACAAACATCAATTTACTTATTTGACCAGATATATATAAGTAGAAACTATGCAAACATTATACAGGTTAAAACAGGTTTAACTGACAATTCTTATAACTTATGATACAATTAATAATTTGTTGAAATTTTGGGACGACCATATATTATGGTGGGGTGGGTTATATATATATATATTTAAATACGGTAGATATGTTATAATAACTGCCGATGTATATACTATTGCCCGTCCGCTGCGGCGTGTTCGCCTCGCTATCACATGACAACAATCTTCCACCCCCCTGAAATATGTTGTGCGCTAAAAAATAACATTAGTGCAATTTACACGTATTTATACAGGTATAGAATTAAGCATTTAGTCTACAAATAAACGTTGTTAATTAATAACACTAATGAACCCATGTTCTCACCTGATATATACTTAATCAATTAAAAAAAAAA
>NW_026104541.1:0-165 GCF_025091365.1 Daktulosphaira vitifoliae
AATTGATGTGTAATCATGTTGTTTTTCTTAGTTTTTGAATTATTTTTCATTTTAATCTTTGTTTAATGATGTTTCACTTTTCCCTCCACATTAAAATTTTATCGACTTTCAAAGTCTATTTATGTGTAAACATGTTGTTTTTCTTAAATTTTAAGTTGTTTTTCA
>NW_026104541.1:538-854 GCF_025091365.1 Daktulosphaira vitifoliae
TTAAAATTTTATCGACTTTCAAAGTCTATTTATGTGTAAACATGTTGTTTTTCTTAAATTTTAAGTTTATTCTTACTTAGAACGTCGTTTGATGATGTTTCACTTTTTCGTCGACTTTAAAATTTTTTCGACATTTTAAGTGAATTGATGTGTAAACATGTTGTATTTCTTAGATTTTAAATTATTTTTCATTTTAGTCTTTTTTTAATGATGTTTCACTTTTATACTAGATACAAGATACAAGATACAAGATACTTGACACTAGACACTAGATACATGATACAAGATACTAGATACAAGATACATGATACTGGAT
>NW_026104542.1:0-854 GCF_025091365.1 Daktulosphaira vitifoliae
TAAAATAAATTCATACAATGTACAAATATTAGATCAGATTTCTGATTTAACTTAGGACTACTGGTCAATATATCCACCTTGAATTAGGTGATAATGATAACATGAGCCAATGACTAGTCGCGGTCCTGAACTGATAAGAATTGAGGCCGTTTGTTTACATTTTAATTATGATAAGCGCATAAGATACTGTTTTAGCTTCGATGCAAAGCTAGAAGGTATTAATTTTACTATGATGTATTTTTTTTGGTGTCTGTTATCACTCTTTTTCAGCTTTCACCGAACTGATTTCTTTCAACGATACGTCAAAAGATCACAAATTGTATCTACTCAAAGACATTACCTTCAAAAAATGAAAAAATTTTCCAAAAAAAATTACAATTTAAAAATCGCTAATTTTCGACACTTTCAATTTTTTTTAATGATAACCCAACTTGTAGGCAATTTATTACTGCATTTAAGAGAATATTAATTCATAATGAAATAACAGGATCTATGCATGGAAGTTGTATCATGTTAGATAATACTAAATTTTATCAACAACAAAATTAAAAGAAAGAAATGAAGATTCTTTGAACTTATCATTTAAATGGTGTCCTTCAAAAACATTGGTTGATCATGACTACTTTGAGAATTGTATACATTTGAGCAAATTTGTTAATGTAGTATCAATATATATAGCTAGTTTAGTAGTCAAAAAGATAGCTACAAAAACTAAGCTTAATTTCATCTACTCACAAGAACAGTTTGATTAAAATTAAGAATCGAAGTTCTCACACAAAACCATGTCCTGATGTTAAGATAATCTATAATGTAACTGAGAAAATATTTAAACAGTACACTAATTACATCTATTC
>NW_026104543.1:0-854 GCF_025091365.1 Daktulosphaira vitifoliae
ATTTAAATGATTTCATAGGATTAACATGCGAGACTAAATGTAAATGTATATATAAATTTCGGAATAACAGCAAATCTATAAAACTGACTATAAATTTACAAAAAACTAATATTACAATAAAATAAAAATTTAATTTTGCTGTTGAGCGAATTTTCAACTTCGACTCAGCACCTGAAGGGGTTCAGTTATTAAAAACAAATTTTACCGAAAAGACTTTCATATAATAACTAAAAGAAATTGGCAGGTACGGAGATCGATCAATGAAAGTTTATAAAATAACAGCCACCCTAATATATATTAATATACTATATGCTATTATATATTTAAAAAGATGTGTTAAATAAATAGTTCTAATATTAATCCAATTTTATACCAAAAAAATCAATTTTTCAATTTTATTGTTCTAATGGAACTATGAATTGTAAATAATAATACAGGAGTTACATATAATTTCAGTAATTTATCCATTAATGTAATAATAACGTACAAAAACAATACATAGTTATATCACTGTCATCAAAAAATGGTGTATCATGCATTAGTAGTAGGTTTCGTGACAACGGTTATGTGGGAAAAAAAAGAATTTCCTCATTATAAGTAATATTTTTTGGTCGGAATACCTTTTTATTGCAAACATGCAAACCATACAAAGAAAACGTATAAACAACAATTCTAACGAAAAAAAATTATGGAATCCTTTAAAAAAATCATTATTATATTTAAAAGAATTTTCAGAAATAACTTCATTACATGGAATAAGACACATAGGACTTTCCAATAGACATGTCTTAGAAGTGTAAGTATAAATTTTATTAAGAGATCATTTATACATTAATATTAATAATAATAATATT
>NW_026104544.1:0-854 GCF_025091365.1 Daktulosphaira vitifoliae
AGAAAACATAACAAAAGCACCATAGTAAAATCAAAATATTCTCAGCTTTGTATTGGAGTTAATATAAATATAACATAATTTTATAAAAAAAATTGATCACTAGTGACTAATTAATTAAATAAAATTAAAATTATATTAATAATATTATTAATTTATAAACTAAATAATATTATACTCAAAAGCCACAAAAAATTACTGAAAAGTCGATACGTATTTCGGAAACAATGTTACCAATATCAACGCTAAACTTATACAATGCCATTTATGAATGATGCATGAACAATTAAATTGATTTAATTAAAGAATTATTATTAAATGATATTAGACAATTGTTATGTTAAAATAAATAATAATTACCGGACAAGATGAGATTATAGTATTTTGTCTGATGCGGCTGGTTTCCTATATACCAAATTCAATTTAAAAAAAAAACATATTGAAATTAGTAGACTTTATTAATTGTACTTTTTATGAATTTTTTGTATTAGAAGTTGTAAAAAGTAATTGAAAACATAACAAAAGCATCATAGTAAAATCAATATATTCTAAGCTTTATATTGGAATTAAAATAATACATAATTTGTCATTTATTAATGTATGATTGCATGAACAATTAAATTAAAAAATTATTATTAAATTATATTAAAAAAAATATTTTGTTATGATAAATAAATTATAATTACCGGAAAAGATAGGGTTTTTTGAAATGCACTGGTGTTACTTGATTCCTTTATACCAAATTAAGTTTAAAAGTAAAACCATATTGAAATTAGTAGATTTTATTAATTGTACTTTTTATGAGTATATTTCTATTAGATGTTGAAAAAAGTAGCGAAATACATAACAAAAGCATC
>NW_026104545.1:0-854 GCF_025091365.1 Daktulosphaira vitifoliae
ATTGTTATAAAAAATATTATTTAAAATATTAATTATAAAAGTTTTGTGGTCTAAAAAAATGATTCATATATTTTTTTTTACATAATTTAGTTCAAAAAAATAAATTTGGTTATTTTTAGTTTTGTGTTAATGTAATAACCTAATTTTAAACAATTATGTATCGTGGAAATTCAGTTATAAATTGTCGTAGAGAGAATTAGTTTTAGTAAACTGTCAAGAAAATCTTGTGTAAATAAATTATTCAATTTTTGTTTAAAATATTCTTTTTTGAAATAATTTTAAGCTTAAAATAAAAATGTTTATATTTAAATGAAAACTATTTAAAATATATATGTAATTGTATTGTAAATACAATTTTAGAGTTCAAAATTGCAGTGGTAAAAAATACACTCGTAGCATTAAATAAATTATTCGTTAATTTTATCGACATTATGTTTTATTTTATATTCTTGTACTATGTTAGTAACAATAATGTTCATAGCTGCAATTAGTTCTTTATTTTTGTGTTTAATTTCTGTTGGAGGATAATAATTTTTGCTTTTTAAGTATGGACTTATTATAGATTTGTACAAATCCCAATTTATTTCTGGGTTCAATTTAAATATAGCACCAAAAAAATATTGAAAAATTTTTTCCTGTTTGAAATAGTTATTTATAATTTCTATGATTTCAGGGAAAATATAGTGTATGATTTCAAAATGCGGAACAGAATTTGGTTCTTTAGGAGAACGTTTGTAATTCTCCAATAATTTCGTGATGTTTTCTATAACTTCATTTTCTAAATCAATATACTTAAAAAAATTACTTATGGTATACACCGCGGTATTTAAATGTTTAATAGATATCTTTTGATT
>NW_026104546.1:0-854 GCF_025091365.1 Daktulosphaira vitifoliae
ACTAAAAACAATGAACAATTTTTATTGTTAAACTATACTCACAAACACGAGCTTTAGCAGCATCAACTTTATCTCTTTCACCACCAACATCAGGATCTTCATTATCATCTTTGTAGCTTTCTCCAGAACCAACAATTTTATTGAAAATAAATTGGTAACAAGTAGAAAATACTTTATAGTCCATTAAAAGTATGAATGCAATGTAGATTAAACTACTAAAAATTAAAAATAAAAGCTCTTCTAAAATAGCATACGAGTTATTTTTAGAAGCAAATTCAAAATATTGTTTCATCTTTGAATCAGAACCTGAGATAAAAATAGATATATTTATTTTAACAATTATTAGATTAATTATATTTAATTACCACTGCATGCTTCATGGGCATCAGGTGTCTTACAGAGTTTACACATATTATTTGACCATGAAATAGAAACAAAACCAACAATGCAAGCAGTATATGAAAAATGTGGCACTAACAAAATCACATACCGGATAATATTATACCAAAATGAAAATGAGCTATCATGAGTTTCAGACAACCCAGTTAATTTTGCAACCAACAGCATAGAATTAACTATCATCCCTATTAGAAAAATGTATAAAACAATTGTGTAATATAGAATAAAAAATAATAAATACAATAAACATTTTTATTTTATTCTTACCCAATATTAAATTTATGGCTATGAATAAAGATATAGAAGAAATCAAGGTTTTTTTAAAAAAACTGAAAGAGTATGCATAAAATATTGAACTCCAACCATATGCAATAAATATTATGAAAAGAGCACCTAAAATGATACAGTTCATTATATAAAATCCAAATAATTTACTTGAATGTTGCACTTACCAA
>NW_026104547.1:0-194 GCF_025091365.1 Daktulosphaira vitifoliae
ATAACAGATAGACACTGATAACACAATTATAAAATATCAACACAATTACACAGATGGCGCTAACCTAAAGTTTTTACATACATTATCTTTAATTTAAGATATATATAAAAGTGTCAGACCTTCCGGAACACTTTCAAAAGTTAAGTTGAAAAAGTTCTACTTTCTATATGCATTTTTTATATTTGAAGCCCCCC
>NW_026104547.1:284-854 GCF_025091365.1 Daktulosphaira vitifoliae
AGTATGTCGAATGAAAGATCTATATAAATACTACTTCTCATAAAAAAATTGTAATGATTCATACATTTTTCAAAAAGTTATAGCATAATAAAATTAAAAATTTTAAATACAAAATTGAACATTTTCACACAAAAATAGCATTCGGTAGCCATTTTCACCATGAAGATCAGATAAAGTCCGAAATTTTTTTTTTTCATGATAAATTATATTACATTAGCTTTAATTTAAGATATATATAAAAGTGTCAGACCTTCCGGAACATTTTCAAAATTTAAGTTAAAAAAATTAATTTTTTGTGAAAAAGTTGTCATTTTAAATCCCCCCTTGTGGGCAGGTTAAGGGTTAAATTTATGAAAAAAATATACCAAATNTGGGTATGTTAAGTGTCAGATATAAAAAAAAAATATACCAAATGATAGGTAATGACATCGTGTATCTATAAAAAAATGAATTATATTGATATGTTTATTTTTAAAAAAGTTATGGTAATTTTTAGTAAAAAAAATTGAAAAAATTTCGAAAATTAGCGATTTTTAAATTTGTCATTTTTTTGGAGGTTTCCCCCATTTA
>NW_026104548.1:0-854 GCF_025091365.1 Daktulosphaira vitifoliae
CGATCCGTCCGTCCGTCAGATCGATGACCGGGGAAAAAAACTAGTACAACGGTAATAACGATAATGGTAATAAAAAAAAAAACAACAACAACAGCGTACATTGTGCACGACGAAGTCCTGGTGGAACGCGATTACAGCGTTCACGTGGTCCGTCCCGCCGTACGATCCTCGTGCCCCTGGGCAGGCCCGAGACGTTCTAAAACCACGCCAGAAAAAAAAACCGTACGGTATTTGTACATAAGACTCAAACATATTTTGTACATATATACGGGACGCGAATAGTAAGTAAGGAAGCGGACCGGTCGTTACAAGCAAACGGCCAACAATACAAACCCGTTTCCACACTCACTAAACACTCTGTATGCAATATATGATTTATTATATATATATGTTATAAACTTACTTAGTTTCATAAAGGGTTTTGCACTACAATATACGACACGATCAAATTCCAATTGCCGGAATCTAAATTTAAAGAGGGGGGTCGCGGCACAGTGGTGACGTAGCATAGTTGGATCAAGTATAATGTAAATCGAGAATTTTCACACAAAAATAGCATTTGGTAGCCATTTTGACCGTGAAGATAAAATAAAGTCAAACATTTTTTTTTTTCATAATAAAGNGATAAAATAAAGTCAAACATTTTTTTTTTTCATAATAAAGTACATTACATTATCTTTAATTTAAGATATATATAAAAGTATCAGACCTTCCGGAACATTTTCCAAATTTAAGTTGAAAAAGTTAATTTTTTGTGAAAAAGTTGTCATTTAAAATCCCCCCCTGTAGGCAGGTTTAGAGTCAAATTTATAAAAAAATATACCATATGATAGGTAAAAACATTATGCATTTAT
>NW_026104549.1:0-853 GCF_025091365.1 Daktulosphaira vitifoliae
ATTTCCCTGACTTTTGATAATGCATTTAAAATCTGAAATTTGCACGAGAAATACTGCAATATTTAGCCTAACATTACAAATTCTTTTAATTGTTTTTTTATTTTCTATAAGTCGAAATGTGAGTTTTCCAGAAAATTGTTATTTTTGTCATCTGTCTCTAGCTAGGGGTAAGATAACGAAAACAATTGTAAAACTTGTAACCAAAACTATTGTAAATAAAATACTTTTAAAATATTCAAGAGAGAAATTTGAATAGCTTTCCTTATTATACTAATAACATAATTGTTGATGTTCAAAAACTACACCAAAACATAAGCACGGGCGCCGGGGATTGACGGTCGGTTATAGAAAGTGTACCGGAAATCGTGTGATAAAAAAGGCTGTGTACAGAATTAGGATCCCACGACCCTAGGCGTCATAGAGATAATCCTTACCACTAGGGCACCGTACACTTATGATTCAGATTCCGATACACTTTTATTTAGGTTGATAAAACGTGATGTGCGGCTGAGGATATTACGGTGCCGTGTCAACATACTAAATATGAATTTCTAACCACAACTAAAATTAGTATTAGTGAGTAACAAAGTATACCACCGTAAGAGATTTTCATGCTAGTGAAGACGTATTGCTATATGTGATTGATTTTGAGAAATACTGAATTCGTTATTTTACCCCGTCTTACTCTGAATTATTTTACGTTATAAAATAATTCATAACATACAGGTCGCATCTAGGTAGATAACATACTCTGAGTAGCACTGAAATATGAAACAATATACAGGGTGTTCAGTAAGTCAGGAAACGGGTTTCTATTGTTCTCATTGTTACAAACAATGAGAACAATAGAAAC
>NW_026104550.1:0-853 GCF_025091365.1 Daktulosphaira vitifoliae
AAAAAATAATAGGTTCAAAAAACGTTACAATAATATATAGTAAAATAAATTATTTTTATCTCTTCTGGACTAAAAAAGCTTAAATTTATTTTCATAATTGAATGTCATATTTTTATCTTCATAATATATTAGAAAATATTATAGTTAAACCAAAGTTGTTTGTATTTTTTTTTTCATACTGCACTCACGGTCTAATTGTAATTATACTTGTAGATTTTTTAAATAAAATCAATATTAGACTTTTTTATTTACATAATAATGCTTTGGCAACAAGGGTTATTAGTTATTGCATTATTTTATTTTTTATAAGTATAATGAATAAATTATTTTCATATCAAAATTATTTCTACCATATCTTTAAAAAGGAATTCTTAGAAAGATATAAGATATATTGCTTGTAATCAGTTGAAATTTGTACATTTGTTAAATATGACCTTGCAGCAATGCCTACTATACGAAGATTTGTGGTAAGACTTTCTAAATATCTTTTAAATAAAGTAAAAAATGAAGTTTATCCTCTTGCTAAAGTCAAATTTTTTTAAGTGTCTTTTTCCTAAAAATTATCGATTTCCTATTCAATTCGTTAAATAAAAATTACATACATTACTTCTTGGATTACATAATCAGCAAAGTAAGAATTACTATATTATTATAACTTTAAAATGTGGAAAACTAATTCATACATCATAAATTATGGTGTTTACTAAAGATAAACCATATGTAACTTTTAAGTAAAAAAGGAACACGCCGTGACTAAGGTTTAAAACTTTGGATTAAATGTATTAATCAATACGTAATTAAAAAATAAAAAGCAAAATCGAAAAATATGTTTTATCAATAAACGTAAAATATT
>NW_026104551.1:0-853 GCF_025091365.1 Daktulosphaira vitifoliae
ATGTAGATTTTATGAACCCACTTATCCTCCTTGGTTTAGTGCTGAGTCAAAAAAGGGAAGCTCATGCTTTGTTTAAGTCCTCTTCCAACATGTCATACTATAAAAAATTTTCATTTTTTCGTGTCAAATTTAAATTTACTTCTAAAAAATGCTATCATGAACACATTAGTAATGCTGAAAAACTACTCGAAGATTAACCGTATGAATTTTGGAAATATGTTAATAGCAAACGGTCATCTTGTAATATACCTAAAATTCTGTCCTACAACGACGTGTGCTCTTCCGATAAGCTAACGTCTACAAATCTATTTTCTGATTTCTTTTCTTCGGTTTACAGTGCTAAGAAAAATAATGTCTTAATTGACCAACTAGATATTCCCACCTTTGACCTTCCTAACAATGTATACTTCAGTGTTGATGATGTTTACCATAAATTATCAAACCTACGAGATGTTGGTTTTGTGGGTCCAGATGGCTTATCTGTTACATTTTTATATGAACTAAGGGAATTATTGGCATATCCTCTATGGATCTTATTTAGGCGTTCCTTAGACGAAGGATAATTCCCATCTATGCTTAAACTTAGTTCCATTACACCGGTATTCAAGACGGGCTCCCCTGGTCTTATTTCAAATTACTGTCCTATAGCTATACAGTCCCACATATCAAAAATATTTGAATTGCTTATACTTAATGAAATACAAAGACCTGTTAATAACATTTTAATGGAAGAACAGCATGGCTTTTGCCCGGGTCGCTCATCTTCCACCTATAATCTTGTGTTCACCAACTATATTTTTAATGCTTTCCAAAATCAATTACAAGTAGATGTTATATACAATGATTTCAGTAA
>NW_026104552.1:0-853 GCF_025091365.1 Daktulosphaira vitifoliae
CGGTGGAAAAACAAAGATAAAACGGCCGGACCGGGGTCGAGTAGCACTTTACCCACCAAGGGTTCTGCTAAAAAGAAAAGAAAAACCGGTAAGTGGAAATGATGATGTTTTTTCTTAGTTCAGTCTCTAGTACTATAGTATTATTTGCTATTATAATTCAAGTTACCGTCGTTGTCATTGTACCCGTGTGTAGTGAATTAAGCCCATAAAAGCTCTGATCGGTTACCGGTAATTTTTGGATGGATAACGTGTTGGACAGCAACTAATAAATCATAATCGAGTTTATGGCATGACAGAGTGATCGATAGTTACACTTGATATAGTTTTCATTACAAATGTTGCGCGTTTTTATTGTTTCGACCATTGGTTTGTTTGATTTGTGTTAGATTTTTTAAGTCTTGTAAGTGTTGTTTAAAAATATTGTAATCGTTCAAAAAACAGATTATCGCTTATAACATGTCGTTTTGACGTATAAGAGAAATCGATAATTGAAAGGGTTGTGTTTTTGACGAAAAACAGCATTTTGTGTGAGTGACCGTCAATTATTCTCGATTATCCTTTAAGTATGGGGTGTGTGCCGTTTATGCTTTAAGCTAACTATTCATAGTTGCGTAACGTGTCGGTAATGTTATTTTAGAGAGAATTCATTAACCATATTAATAGAGTGACATCATGTTATGTATTCATTATTCTAACGATGGTGATACGTTTTTTTTTCTGTTAAAAGTTTCGTTATTTCAAATTTCAGATAATACAATTGTTTTAAATAAGGATAATAATTATGAAATGAGCTTTATATTTTAAAATTAAAATGACGACGTGCTTGAACACATTATTATTCGATACGACAATT
>NW_026104553.1:0-853 GCF_025091365.1 Daktulosphaira vitifoliae
TATAATTGCCTACCAGACGCATAGCTAAGCATATTTCCAATATCAAAGGTACCGCCATATTATAACCCACATTACCGTCTACATTTTATTAAAACAAAGACAACGCCTGTCGTTATGGTATTATAATTTCTAAGAATTTTATCATGGGTAACTAGACGCTTAGGTCAGCATATTCCAGACATCAAATGTATTACTATATTATAACGCTTATAGGCGCCAGCATTTTATGAGAACAAAGACAACATCTGTCGTTATGACATTATAATTTCTAAGAATGTTATCATCGGTTACCAGACGCTTAGGTCAGCATATTTCAAATATCAAATGTACCGCCATATTATAACGTTCATAGGCGTCAGCATTTTATGAGAACAATTGCTATCATCGTTTACCAGACGCTTAGGTCAGCATATTTCAAACATCAAAGAGATCGTAATTGTCGTATGAATTTTATCATCGGTTGCCAGACGCTTAGGTAAGCATATTTCCAAAGATGTTACAATATATTAATGGTCACTGTCGTATGCATTTTATGAGAAAAATGGCAACGTTGTCTTTTTTCACGCCTACACATTTTATGAGAACAAAGACAACATCTGTCGTTATGACATTATAATTTCTAAGAATGTTATCATCGTCTACCAGACGCTTAGATAAGCATATTTCCGACATCGTTTGTGTAGTACCTGTTTAAACCAACCCAAACTTGTCTAAAAAAGATCTTTGTCCCCTATAAAAGAATGTCACATCAATTTTAGACTCATTCACTCATTATCTTTTCTAAAGCGATTATACCAAAAACCATTTGTCTGATTATTTCTATTAGTTGTCCTGAAGAATTTCTATGACTTTT
>NW_026104554.1:0-853 GCF_025091365.1 Daktulosphaira vitifoliae
TTTTTTATGTTAATTAAAGTACATAATAGAGACACTAGTAACGAAGAGAAATGTCTTAAAAAATATTTTTAACTGTTTACAAAGACAGTATTTGGAATTGAGTTTAAATACATTTAAACCAAAAGTATTTTAAATACTTTTCTACTCCAAAAACAATTTTCAAACGGAGTGAATAGAATTGAATTTCAAATAGAAAACCATTTTGGTAAATTCTTTATTTAATGTAAAAATATAAAAATAATTAAAAACCATTCTATAAATACTAATTACTACTTATGAAGTTTTGTTGTATTATTTATGCTTTATAATAATAATTATTGAGATGATTGTGGATAAAATTAATAATACCATTAATTAAAACAATTAGTCATTTTTAAAGTCATGAACACGTGACACGATAAAAATTTAATGATAAAAAATAGGCAATGTTAACTATTCTAACAGTTTTTTGTTTTTCCAATCGAAAGGGATTGCTTTTAAAGTGCGGCGAAACCATTTTAGGGAATACTTTTTAGAACATTAATATTGCTGTAGATATTATTTCTTAATTAAAATGAATCGATTTTTACATTAAGATAATTTAATCAAAATATATTAAATACACAATAGTGAAAATCTCAAATAGAAATATGCCAGGATAATTAAATGTTAAGCAATAGTGATTTTTTTTGTAATTACCAATTTATATTAAAAATCGACAGCAGACATTTAACTTGAAAAATCAATCAGTTATTCGTATCAGTAAAAATTAGTTTTCATTATTTTTCATTTAAAAAGCAATGCATACTTTTTATTGTTTTATAAGATTTGTTTTAAAATCATTTCGTTTCCTATTAATTTACTGAATTCATTA
>NW_026104555.1:0-853 GCF_025091365.1 Daktulosphaira vitifoliae
AATAACAGAATAATTTCTACAAAATATTTAAGATCTAAAAATTAAAAATTGAAAGCCCAAAAATTTTAAAAATGGACTATTAATTGATTAAAATTTTCATTTGTTTAATTATTTTTAGGCTAAGTTAAATATACAGACGTTTTTAACTATCCATATCAATAACAATTTATATTCAATACGGTATAGGCATTTATTTACCATTAAAATTAAAGTTCAGTTTTATAATATTATTTTTTTATATTGAAATTATTATTCTCTTAATGATTTTAACACAACATCTGATCTACAGTAAAGTAACATGTGTTGACTATACATTTTNTTTTAACACAACATCTGATCTACAGTAAAGTAACATGTGTTGACTATACATTTTTAATGACGGCGTTATCTCACGAATTATTTGACTTGGCTCGTAAAATTAGTCGTTTTTAGTGTCTGTTTGAACATTAAAACATTATACAGTATTTCATTAATTTTCAATAATAACAATGAAAATGGCCTTTTATCTAATATTCCATATCAAAAAATTGAATAAATATTTAATTATTTTAAAAGTATTATTTTAAATTGTTAAATGAACAGTAAAATATTAAATTAAACAATTTGTAAATTATATTTCATGGCGTGAATCCTGAAAACATCTAGTAGCCGAAATCAAATGCATAAAACTTAATGTATTATCTGATAATAGAAAGTTTAAATAAAATAGGCTATGGTCATATGCAAAAATATGAAATTGACAGCCACTATGTTTAAAGGATGTCCACAGATGGTTTCAAACAACTGCTGAATAATCAAACTTATATGAAAATAGAACACTTCAATAAAAAATTTTTGAAGAAGTATCATTGAT
>NW_026104556.1:0-853 GCF_025091365.1 Daktulosphaira vitifoliae
AAAGAACTTGAACAGCAATGGTTTATGGTTAGTACGAAAGACGGTCTTATGAATTGATTAGATAAAATTACACTCAGAGAGATGTGCCACGAAGAGTTTTCGGTTATAACCGCTGTACCACGTTTCAGTAGAAAATAGTTTTTTTTTTTGAGAAGATACCGAGTATTTCCCATTCACCGTTTTTCTGTTGTCCAATGACTCCACCGACTGTTAGCTCAAAAGTATCTGAACTGACCCGCGAAACCGCGTTCAGTTTAGGGTACACAAAACGAACGATGCTAACTAGTACTGTGTAACATTCTAAAATCTGTTTAATAATGCCGCCTTTTTTATTAATATGAGCAACAAGGTCATACACTAGCCTGTAGTATAAAACAGAATTAGTAGTTGAGTATACCAAGGAAATGTAATCATCATTTCTTTGAACTGAACAGCGGTAAATTTTATAAATCTCTTATGCTATCAGGTAGTAGCGATCGGTTTAAACCGTGTGTTGGGTTTTAACTACATTACGTAAAAAATGTTAACTACGTTACGAAAGACATGCATTTTTTGGATTAATGGTGATACAGAAATTTCGTAGGCGTTGTAAAACTGCCTGTACGTGCTGTTCGTGCTGNAGAAATTTCGTAGGCGTTGTAAAACTGCCTGTACGTGCTGTTCGTGCTGATTATGATCGATAGACGCGATCAATACATCATCAATATAAGCGCACCTTAACTTCAAATCATCTAAAACTTCGCTGATAAACCTCTAGAATGTCCGTACCGCGTTTTTTAGACCAAATTACATCACCGGGAATTTGAAAAGTCCAAATGCAGTTTTAAGTATATCCTCTGGTGATACAGGCTTT
>NW_026104557.1:0-852 GCF_025091365.1 Daktulosphaira vitifoliae
TTATTAGAATTCTCCCCACAACTGCATCGACAGAACGCAGTTTATAAACATATGGTCTTATTCATACAGCTAAAAACAGATTAACTAATGATCGAGCATCCAATCTATTGTACATTACCAGGTGTGTAAATATGAAACCGGAATTATTTGACATAAAATACATATTATACATCCTATTCAAAGTATTTCCCTTCGCTACCTATACATTTTCCCCATATTTCGGGCAATTTATGGATTCCACGCCAGAAGAATTGTTGCTCTTTTGACGCAAACCAATTGTCGAGGCATTTTTGCACATCTTCGTAGGAAGAGAAGCGCTGCTCAGCGAGTGCGTGTTCCAAAGATGCAAATAAATGGTAGTCTGTAGGAGCCAAGTCTGGCAAATAAGCGGTATGCGATAAAGTCTCCCAACCAAACGCCTCGATTAATTCGTTGACCACTTTAGCCATGTGTGCCTGAGCATTGTCGTGAAACAAAATCACCTGGTGTTGCCGTTGTTGAAGTTCCGGCCGTTTGTCTTCCAAAGCTTGAAACAAATTTGACAGTTCTTGTAGGTAAAGTTCAGTGTTGACAGTTTCACCAGGTTTAAGAAGCTCATAATAGATAACACCCTTCTGATTCCACCAAACACAGAGCATTGTTTTATTTCCAAAGCGATTTGGCCTCGCACTCGACTTTGATGGTTCTCCTGGAGCTACCTATGATTTTGGTTGCTTAGGAATCTCAAAATATATCTATTTTTCATCGCCAGTTACAATGCGATGGAGAAAAGATTTTATTCTGTGCCTGGCGAGCAGCATTTCCCAAGTTGTTTGTCGGTTTTCCCGTTGCCTTTCCGTCAGTTGATGTGGA
>NW_026104558.1:0-852 GCF_025091365.1 Daktulosphaira vitifoliae
AATAATACTTATCACTAAAAAGTGTAATGTTATTTTTTAATAGATCACAAGAAGGTAACTCACAGACAAAAAGTTATGATTTGAATTTTTGATAGCAATATGTTCTAAAAAGAATAAGAAAACATTTAGTACATGACTATAGAAATTATAACTATTATTTACAATTAATATTACTATAAACGGTTTATAATTGTTTTACATAAGAGTAAAAAAAATTGACAATGTTATAAAATTTTTCTTATATATTTTTAAATATATAGAATGATTAATAATTGATTAAATATGTTGTAGGTCTTATAGAGTATCAACTTAAAATTTTAATGACAATATACATATTTTATTAGCTTAAATGTTTAAAAATAATCCAAATAAGAAAAAAACTGGTCAATAACAAATTTTAAACAAATGTTCAAAAGTTTTAAACCTTTTTATACTTAGGTATCAAGAGAAGTACAGCAGTATGGTGGGTAATGATAAAAATAAAATAACCCTCACCTCGCTTCCAGTCTATATTAATTAAAGTGTTAATAACTTCAAAAATACTGACTTAAAAATTTACATCGATTACCAGTTATTTCTTTAGTTGGATAATTTTTTTGTTATTAAGTTATAAATGTATTTAAAAAATTTAAATCAGACCTTATAATAGATAAGTCCCCTAAAAACTATTTAACTATTAATATTTCGATAAATAAATACTATTTAACAAAATCAAGAAAAAAATTCTTAAAGTTATTATTTTTCTAAGAGATATTTAGAGATTAATCACAAATCAATCAGTCTGTAAACTAATTGGCATATATTTAATTTTTGTAATTAATCTAGAAAATCAAAAAATGGTCCAAATAAAAA
>NW_026104559.1:0-852 GCF_025091365.1 Daktulosphaira vitifoliae
GCGCATATAATAATACTTCCACCATCTGTATACATGTTGGCAGATTTATGTCTGTCATTTCGTGGATTATTCTATTAATAAATTATTCAACGTACTCTATATAAAATTGAAAATAGTTTTCCAGTATAATAAAATTAAATAGTTGTTTTAAGAAATAATTTATCGTTTCTATAAAATTCAATTAACCTATACATCCAATAACAGCATCCCACATAAAAATTTCCACTCTTCTAATCTGTTTATTTTAATTTTACATTGACAACAATTCTAATCATTATTTAAATAATTTTTGTTATTTATTTTCATCCAATAATTATAACATACAATTCTTCATAATATTGACTGTAATTACTACGTTTTTTTTTTAAAGTTGAGGATCTAAGCCCCAATAAAATCAAACATTGAAAATATTAGGTACCTACCTATACAAAAATAAAACTGCTACAATTTGTTAAAAACTTTTATGCTATTAGTGGTACTTAATAATTTCTGAATAGTATTAATATTCTCTTACATTTTGACTTTATTTTACCATTGTTACAAGTGTTATCAATGATTCGTAGAGGGGGAAAAAAAGGAAATAATAGATAAGTGTATGTGTGTTACACATATAAATGTATGTTTTTTTTAGCAATGTTCCTTAATAAAGAGTGTGTTTGTTTCATAATATAGTTATTCTATAACACAAGGTAACACTTAGGTTGTACTTAGGTTCCTATATATGTTACTGTATTTATATTTATCTATTTTAACTGAGAATAATTTGGGTTTTTGTAGTATTTGAAGAATCAAAAGATTATAGCGCTGTACAAACTAATTGGATATTATGAAATAGTGTTATCAATTTACTGA
>NW_026104560.1:0-852 GCF_025091365.1 Daktulosphaira vitifoliae
TAATGAAAAAAAAAAATGTTTAAATTATTATTATTCTGCAAGTAATTGAGTGGGTTATGATAAAAAAATCACCCTGTATAACAATATAGTTACAGAAAATGAAAAAAAAACAGTAATATAAAAATAATAAATATTAAGAAAAAAACAAACATTTAAACAAAAGTATATAAAATAAATGATTAATTGAAATTGAAAGAGGGGACTTCATTGGCATTTTTCATTAAACGTTTAATTGGCTCGTTATAAATATAATTAGAAGAACAGATAGGTATGAAGAAGGGAGCGTAATTTTTTGGATTTTCTCTGGGAAACTTTAAAATTAATTAGCGCTAAAAGAGGTGGAGAGTCAACTTTACCATCAAGTAAATTTATTAAGAATTTAGTACCAAGGGCTTTACGGCAATCAGCAAGTGAGAGAAGATTAAGTATTCGACAATACGTGAGTATTCATGTTGGGGATGAGGAATATCTAATACAAAACCAGCAAACCGCAAAAACCTACGTTGTTTCTCTTTCAACCAAACAACCGTCGTTGGCTGTATGTGGAATCCAGATGATAGCACTATACTCTAAAATAGGACGAACTAACGCGCAAAATATTGTTTTTATTACTAATTTAAGCATAAAGTCAGAAGCTATCCTCATTATAAAATCGAGAACCTTAAGCGCCTTACAACAAATTATATCAATATGTGGTCGAGGATCTAAAGAAGCATTAAATTTAATGCCAAGATCTATGACAATGACATAATCACGAGTAAGGTTAGAATCGCCGATAAAATAATAATATATTATGGGAGATTTAGAGCGAGTGAAAGACATAACTTGACATTTAGAAATATTTAGCAACAA
>NW_026104561.1:0-852 GCF_025091365.1 Daktulosphaira vitifoliae
TCTCCTCCCAATTTATCCCTATGAATATACTTAATGTCATCTTTGAATAAAAAATTATATTTTGAATGCTGAAATCTTAAAAAGACGTTGTTTTATTTAACAGCAAATCTATTTTTTTTTAATATCAATAACGTGACGTATGACAATCTTAGGATTTGATTTTTTCTATTAAAAGTGGTATTTATATAATACTAACAAATATGAATGTATCTTTGTGTTTTGCGGTTTTTACAGATTTCGTATTTCATGTGTGTCTTACCACCAAAAATTAACTGTTATAATGTTTTAATAACTATCAACTGTATAATTATACTAAATATTATAACAATGATTATAACTTGTTGTTAAAATGTAAAAAATACCTTTAAAAAAAAATATTACAATAAATTTTATGTAATAAAATTATGCGGTTGGTAAATTTTTCCTTTGCGCATTTATGTGAAATAACTGTAAGAGCTACAATTACAAAAATGATAATAATAATTGTTATAGTACAGAATATCACAAACCATTTTATTCTATCCCTGAACTACATTTTCACGTGAAAATGTATATTTTTCCGCTTTAGTTATTTTAAGGCTGTTTTTCGCTCCGTTTATCCGCAGAATTGATTGTTAGAAAATCCGGGACAACCCGCAAAAGTCAAGAAAATAACAAAATATAAACTTGCTGCGAAATACCGACAGCAATTCTATACTCTATCGCGTCGTCCACCAGCTGTATAAAAAAAAATTAATGTGTCTTGAGAAAAACAACGAAAGAGTGAAAAAGAAAGAAGTAAATAATTTGAAAGAAAGAGAGAGATATAAATAGAAGATGGTAAAAAATCCTATGGGACGAATGCCGCGAAAA
>NW_026104562.1:0-852 GCF_025091365.1 Daktulosphaira vitifoliae
ACCCGCATTTAATCCTGTGTCTTATATCCTTGTCAATACTACTACTCTTTTGCACAACTGACCCTAAATACTTAAAACTCTTCACCTGTCCAATCACGTCCTCGCCTATTGTCACTGACCTCCTTATTTCGCCTAACTCGTGTTCTCCTTTATCAAACTCGTACTCTATATACTCTGTCTTACTTCAACCACTTTATGCCAACACCGCCTAATATATTCCATAATCCTATTGGCACTTTATCTGGCCCCACTGCTTTATTCTTTTTCATTGATGCCACAGCTTCTGATATCTCTTTCTCACTAATTAAATCTACCAGTCCCTCATTCCATGAAATATCCCCTAATGTCTCTTTTGGATACTCCTCATTCAGTAATTTTTTAAAATACTCTTTCCACGTTTTTTCACATAATCATCACTCGAGAGTACCCTATTATCATCACTTTTTTTACACCTTATATAATGATAATCTTTAGTATTTACACAACTAGCAAATCTATTTCACACATCATTTATGTCTTCATCGACATACCACACTGTCCTCTCTTTTACCATCTTGAAAAACTCTTTTTCATTTTCCCCTTTCAATTTCCACCAACGGATTTTCGATTTTTCTCCCATGTTCCTTCTGTTTTTGTATATTCTTTTCCCGGTACACCAAAACTCCATTAACATCAGTCTATGCTGTGTAGTTACACTCTAGCTTGATATAACTTTACAATCCTTTACTCGCTTTACGCTCTCTCTCTCACATAAAATAATCAATCTGTGATCTATTGTTCCCATTCATATAAATTATAAAATGTTCTTCCCTTATTTTTTTGAGAGAGAGTAATATCTTATATAAAAAAATA
>NW_026104563.1:0-251 GCF_025091365.1 Daktulosphaira vitifoliae
ATGGTTAGAGCATTCTACTAATGCAAAAATTATTGAAATCAGAGCATTTTTAAAAAATTGTAAATACAGAGTGATCCAAATTATTTATTTCAAAATACAGAGTGATTCAAATGACAAAAAAAAAAAAAATTGTTGAAAATCCCTACAATCTATATGTTTTTGAAATCTACATGGTTAGAGCATTCTACTAATGCAAAAATTATTGAAATCAGAGCATTTTTAAAAAATTGTGTATACAGAGTGATCCAAAT
>NW_026104563.1:759-852 GCF_025091365.1 Daktulosphaira vitifoliae
AATTATTAAAAACAGAGCATTTTTAAAAATTTTGTATACAGAGTGATCCAAATGAAAAATATAAAAATACAGAGTGATTCAAATGACAAAAAA
>NW_026104564.1:0-852 GCF_025091365.1 Daktulosphaira vitifoliae
TTGTGATCTTTTGACGTATCGTTGAAAGAAATCGGTTCGGTGAGAGCTGAGAAAAAGTGGTAACAGACACAAAAAAAAACATATCATAGTAAAACCAATACCTTCTCAGCCTCGTATCGAAGCTAAAAATTATTTATTTTGTTATTTCCTAGAATATTGGTATACATTAAATTAAAACTAAAACAATGTACTTTAAGATGTAAAAAAAAAAATTATCTGAATCTCGATTTTTAAAAGTCATTAGACATTAAAACCAAAAATCATATAATTTTCGGTAAAAAATGACGGATTTTCTAATGTATTGTAACGCAACATTTATGTCATTCTAAATTATTTCATATTAAAGCTTGTTTAATATGATAAAAAAGAAAAACATTACTATGACTTGTTCCCATTGAGTAATCTGCCTCTAAGTTAAAAATCATGTATTTTTGATAAGTATGATAAATTTTGTTTTAATTTCTTTCAAATACACATTGAAGAGTTTTATGACAGTGGTATTAATCACAGTAAAATATTAGTCAATACAAATCTATATAACTCCACTTCGCTATATTCCGTCTTTCTATAACTTTTTTTTTAATTAAACGACAAGAAAATCATAAATTTTCAATAATGGCATTATTACTGAAATAAGATGGTTCCAATGTTCACTTTTATATAATTGTCAAAACTTATACCAATAATACGACCCACGTTATATTTAAATGATATATCAAAAGCGATATTATTATTTCTACCCAATGAAAATAAAATCATTTTAATATATTACTCACTCGCTTAAACATTTTTATTTTTATGTTTTTGTAATAGCTGATATATTACATACGTACATATGAATATTGTAATGTA
>NW_026104565.1:0-852 GCF_025091365.1 Daktulosphaira vitifoliae
GTCTTAAAATATTTAGTTTTACAACTTAAAAATAGTTTCACGTAAAATAAAACCTCAGATTTACTTAAATACTTCTTTATCGTGATATTTATTTATTTTAATGTATGCAATATTTTTTACTATCATACACTTTTAAAAAAAGAAAAAGTCTTACGTATCGTTTTATAGTTTACTTAGGATGCTATATGAGCCAGCACGTATCGGAAACTTTAAAAACTTTCCGTGGTAGTAATAAACAAAAGCAAGTTGATAGAATAAACATAAATAACAAAATTTACGATCACAACGTTTCCAAAGAACACCAAAAGTTCGAACAAGTAGTAGGACAAAGTAGTAAAAAATAAATAATGTGGACGGACAAATTACAAGATCTAAAAGTCTTTGTAATATACAGAATTTGTTGATTGTATTTTTTCGCTCTAATCAATAGAATGATAAGGGTTGAAACTAGTTAATTTGTTTCTATGAATATAATATAATAAACTAGTTATTAAACATAATAAACTATATAATTTCCTCAATTACGTATCAATATAACATCTGAACTTTAAGAAAAGCAAAACCTTTTTTAAACTTATTATAAATTAATTGTCAACAGTGGTGTGGTAAATAAAAGATAAACTTCAGAGAAGTATAAAACGAAGAAATATTTCGACAATGGGAATATTAATGATTATACTTAACCTATTTCTATTAATATTAAGCTAAGAAAGTTTACCGAAGTAAATAATAAAAGAAAAATTAGTGTATAGAAGTAAAACTAAGTTTATAAAAGATAAAAAGTATGTTATATATTAGAATATAGGTGTTCGATTATACAAAAATGTCAAGTTTGAGCCTTATACTAAAAAC
>NW_026104566.1:0-852 GCF_025091365.1 Daktulosphaira vitifoliae
GCAATAAGAGAAGATAGGAGAAAACTAACGTAGTAAAAACAACTATCTGATTGAGAAGGGAGAGAACGCATGCAAGCCAAGCGCACGGAAGCGCATTGTATTGACCGGCTTAAAACTGCACTATTACTTATCAGTGTGACCATTTATCAAGAATATTAATTACACCATAATTAAGTGCTATATTTGTGTTTTATCTACCATATTTGAATATACCAATAATTAAACTAAAAGAGTCATAATATTTTAAAATGAAAGAATAAACAATTTAAGATGTATTAACATTTTTTGCTGTCTCTGTACTACCACATATAAATAAAGCTTAATCTTAATTGTGGTAGTACATTAACATAGAAACTTGCCGCCTCGTTTAAATATATATTGATATGACATGTATAAGTCTTTATATATAAACATAGATAATAATTTAATTTTTATTTTTTTTAATACTAATTAAAGGCAAATTACATAAGTATTAAATCCAAATGTCATCTATTGACATCATTCAATAATTTCTATAATCATTTAAATCATCTTTTTACTAATGTGTTGTGTAGATTTAAGATTTCAAAATAAAATTTAATTTCTACAAAAATTATTTACCTTTATAAACTCATGATGTGAGTTCATTATAGGATATGTGTTAAATGAAAACATATCACTAACAATAAACAATTTCAATAATTCAATAAATCAGAATTACCAATTTTAATATAATATATCTAAGACTCCGAGATTACTTTTAACTGATTATTAAAATAGCCAGATAATGAAAGTAATTAAAAACTATTCCGAACAGATTTTTTTTTTTTTAATAAATTATCATCATAGACCTTTTTATTAATATATAAGATA
>NW_026104567.1:0-852 GCF_025091365.1 Daktulosphaira vitifoliae
AGTAATGGCTTCGAATATTTACGATTTGTGATCTTTTGACGTATCATTGTAAGAAATCAGTTTGGTGAGAGCTGAGAAAAATAAATAAAAAAATAATAAAACACATCATAGTAAAATGATTTATAAATAAAATTTAGCTTTGCATCTAAGCTAAATTCTAGACTAAAAGAATTTGAAGGTATGGTAGAAATCTATGATATTTTCGATTTTGCACATCAAATTGGTTTGAGTATCATAAAAATTGAAGAAAATTGTATTATTAATTCACTGAAATTAGTTCTCTTTATACATTAATATTTACGGGTGCTGTTAATATTTGTTAGTGTTGGATTCAAGTGAGACACGGATGTGGTTGGTTTTATCACTAGTCACTTCCATGTAACTTCAAANTTTTATCAATAGTCACTTCCATGTAACTTCAAACTAACATGTAAACTTCTATTGATATTTGGTTAATTACGATTCTTATTTTATAAAAGGCTAATCTCCATTAGTCTTCTTGACAGTGTTACTTTTGTAATTGATGATCAAATTATTAAGATAAAGGTGAAAATCCCATGACTTTATAAAAAGTTTTTGACAAATAATAAAAATGAAAAATTTAAACAAAATAATTTTGAACATATTACAAAAACGTATGATCTTTTCGACGTTGCACATTAAAATGCTTCGTGTAGCATAAAAATTAAAGAAGAAAACTAATTTTTACTAAACCAAAAGAAAAAGNTGTGTAGCATAAAAATTAAAGAAGAAAACTAATTTTTACTAAACCAAAAGAAAAAAGTACATGTGAGCTCCATAATAGTTGATAAATCATTTACACTCTAGAAGAAAGAAGAAAAATTAGATTAG
>NW_026104568.1:0-851 GCF_025091365.1 Daktulosphaira vitifoliae
CTCGTGTATAATGTTCCTCCGCCACTCCCGCCCACAAAACACGGCTATATCTCATGCGTGATACGTTTACGTACTTAGGTCGCTTTAAATGTATATATATTCTAATTACTATTAAAATTTATATATTAATACGCTTTATACTCATTAAGAGATATGTAGTATATTCATTCCGATTACGGGGGATGATTCCCGTATGTCATTTTTCGTCACTACCACCACGTTGCGCGCCTGCTGCTTTCCTTGGATGTGGTAGCCGTTTCATAGACTCCCTCTCCGGAATCGAACCCTGATTTCCAGTTAGCCCTTACAACCATGATATTGATAGTAACTACTATAATAACATGAAACTAAAAAGTAAAAAATAAATATAGTTTAAAAAAACTAAAAAACACGCTTTTAAAGCACATCGAACTAAAAATTATTTTTAACTTTTTAGTTCGATGTGCTTTAAAAGCGTGTTTTTTAGTTTTTTTAAACTATATTTATTTTCTACAGACGAATGCGACGTATGGTAGGAGAGTCGGTTACACTTGAATCATTCAAGTTTGAGGTACATAGTTCGAAATAACTGTAAATAGTAATTATAAAATTTTCTGACTTCATACCATTACTGTAACTTAACAAAACCATTTTTTAATTCTCATACAATTATCTGTTTAATTATTTATTCAATTTCAAACTTGTATGGCAAGCTAAAAGTTGTGATTACAAATTCAACCTTTTTTTTGTTACAATATCCATATTACAAGTTTTTTTATTTATGAATATAATATAAGAAAACCTTTTTTTCTGCAATTATATATAGTATGAAATGATTATACTTTTGATAATATAGTTTTGTAAATATAGCT
>NW_026104569.1:0-194 GCF_025091365.1 Daktulosphaira vitifoliae
TTCAAAAGTACTTTAATCTTTTAGAATACACTTAGAGTTGGGTTTGGTTGGGTTTGGGTTTGGTTGGGTTTGGTTGGGTTTGGTTGGGTTTCAATACCTTTTGAGTATTCTTTTAAAGGGACTGAAAGGGACTGAAAGGGACTGAAAGGGACTGAAAGGGACTGAAAGGGACTGAAAGGGACTGAAAGGGACTG
>NW_026104569.1:438-851 GCF_025091365.1 Daktulosphaira vitifoliae
TGAAAGGGACTGAAAGGGACTGAAAGGGACTGAAAGGGACTGGAATGGACTCTTAAGGGACTAGAAAAGTACTCTAAAAGTACTGAAAGATTATTCTTTAAGTACTTTTAGAATACTCTTAAAGTTGGGTTTGGTTGGGTTTGGGTTTGGGTTCGGTTGGGTTTCAATACCTTTTGAGTATTCATCTAAAGGGACTGAAAGGGACTGGAATGGACTCTAAAGGGACTAGAAAAGTACTGTAAAAGTACTGAAATAGTATTCTTCAAAAGAACTTTAAACTTTTAGAATACTCTTAAAGTTGGGTTTGGTTGGGTTAGAGTTTGGGTTTGTTTTCCTCGGACGTATTGCCGGTTGGTCCGTGCTCTCCCACGTGGAGAACATGAGCGACCACCGGTACATCACGTTCGAGTGTA
>NW_026104570.1:0-178 GCF_025091365.1 Daktulosphaira vitifoliae
TTTTTTTGACATTTGAATCACTCTGTATTTTAATATTTTTCATTTGGATCACTCTGTATACACAATTTTTTTAAAATGCTTTGATTTGTTTGATTTTTGCATTAGTAGATTGCTCTTAAGTTGTAAATTTCAAAAACATATCGATTGTAGCGATATTCAACAATTTTTTTTTTTTTGT
>NW_026104570.1:755-851 GCF_025091365.1 Daktulosphaira vitifoliae
GAAATAATTTATTTCGATCACTCTGTATACACAATTTTTTTAAAATGCTTCGATTTGTTTGATTTTTGCATTAGTAGAATGCTCTTATGTTGTAGA
>NW_026104571.1:0-851 GCF_025091365.1 Daktulosphaira vitifoliae
CGGTACGACAAAAAACAACGATGGGATAGGTCGTCATTTATAACAGAAATAAGTGGTGTTGTACACTTATCTATTGTTGTAGAACGGGAATCGACGAGAAGCCGGGAATAATTAATGGGAACCGCTGTGCCGGTAAACGGAGTGGTTGCGTGCGTAGTTAATGGGAAACGTGGCGGACAGTACGAGAACGAGCAGTGGAACGGTCGCGTTCTCCGACGGCGGCAGATGTCGTGGTATCCTGTGAGCGGCGCGAAGAAAAAGGGACGAAAAGATATTATTTGCCAAAGAAACTCAAACGCACAACAATAGGAATATTTCTGAGCGCACCGATCAGGCGGTGGTTCATCTATGAGACGGCTGCAAAGTAGCCCCGGAGGCGGCAGCTGGTGATGGAAAAAGGAGTACCGCGACGGCCACACCGGCACAATCAATGGGCCAATCCCTCAGGGCCACTACTGAAATTCTTGTAAGACGTGTACACGCAAGCGAAAAGCAATGCTTTTGTTGTTGATATTATTGTTCGTTTAAAAATGTTCTTGACAAACTTTGGTCGTTGTTTTTTGTATCGTAAGAACGGTTATGACGCACAGCGTAGGGGTAAATACTAAAAAGAAACTTCAATGATAGAAAATCATTGAGTTTTTGACAAATGCGCCTATGTTTTTCATCATCCGGCGACACGTGAAAAATAGCAATAAGTTTTCGAGGCTACACGAGATTCGACGTTATTACCGTGTTGAGAAGTCTGGTAGATGAAAAAAAAAGCTTATAAGTAGACGGCGAGCAAGAAAATTAACCATAAATTCTCTGAGAAAACTGCGAACTGTCTTTTAGGAATAAATGGCGCACAC
>NW_026104572.1:0-851 GCF_025091365.1 Daktulosphaira vitifoliae
TTTTGCCAAAAGTTTGTTTTTAGAATACCTGTCCTTTGCAAGTTTGTTGTTTTGTGGTTTTCCAATTCTTTTATGTAGTTTCCATGAGTTGTCGTGAAATATATGTCCATTTAAACAAAGCTCGATTATGCTATTAGGCTAAATGGTCACTTTACCTTTCGGTTAACTACCTTGTGACAAATAAACAACCCTTTTACTTGGTATGGCTTGGTTAAGGGGGCCTATTTGCTGTTAGCAAGCTGTTGGAGCAAGTTGGGCAGCACCAAAGTAGTCAGCTGATGGCCGGCTTATCTCCTCGTCCGAGCCGGGTATTATGTAGAGTACTCGAAAAGGCTTGAGGCGGGGGTAAACCGGTCCGTGAGTATGGCTGACCAGCGGAGTGGACAACATTGAACGTGTCCGGCACTACCGGCACCTAAGTTAGTACGTCCGTGGACGTGTTTGGAGTGTTGCCATACCGTTAAGTTTTCGAACTCGTTGGTCAGTGATCTGGTGTGGTTTATTTATTACGTAATACGCACGTTTTGTGTACCATCAATAAGCCGTTCCGTGGAATTTGTGCTGACTCGTAGCCAGTAATAGAACGGTGGTTAATTTTGTTTGTGTTTTTTTCCACGGCCCTAAGCCATTTTTGTTGCGAATCTTTCAACTGTTCATCTCAAATAACATCTTTACAAGAACGCATCATTTGGTCCGTGATTACTTCATTAATCAACTTGGAAGCTGTACCCTATGTAATCATCGAATCCGTGGAATGACTTGGTTGGAGCATATCGTTTCATTGTATGTAAATTTATAGTTCATTTATATTTGATTGTTTTTTCTCTTGTTAACATATTTGTACTCTGTTG
>NW_026104573.1:0-352 GCF_025091365.1 Daktulosphaira vitifoliae
TGTTGTTTTTCTTAAATTTTAAGTTGATTTTCATTTAGATCTTTGAAAATAATGATGTTTCACTTTTTCGTGCACTTTAAATTTTTATCGACTTTCAAAGTTTATTTATGTGTAAACATGTTGTTTTTCTTAAATTTTAAGTTGATTTTCATTTAGATCTTTGAAAATAATGATGTTTCACTTTTTCGTGCACTTTAAAATTTTATCGACTTTCAAAGTCTATTTATGTGTAAACATGTTGTTTTTCTTAAATTTTAAGTTTATTCTTACTTAGAACGTCGTTTGATGATGTTTCACTTTTTCGTCCACTCAGAAATTTTTTTGACTATCAAATTGTTTTTATGTGTAAACA
>NW_026104573.1:658-851 GCF_025091365.1 Daktulosphaira vitifoliae
TTTATGTGTAAACATGTTGTTTTTCTTAAATTTTAAGTTTATTCTTACTTAGAACGTCGTTTGATGATGTTCCAATTTTTCGTCCACATTAAAATTTTATCGACTTTCAAATTCTATTTATGTGTAAACACGTTGTTTTTCTTAAATTTGAAGTTTATTCTTACTTAGAACGTAGTTTAATGATGTATCACTT
>NW_026104574.1:0-851 GCF_025091365.1 Daktulosphaira vitifoliae
GAAGAATCGATAGCTGTAAGAACAGTTATAGAAATGAATGTTGAAGGAAGAAGAGATAGAGGAAGACCAAAAAAGAGATGGTGGGATGTTATTGAATGCGATTTGAGGACAGCTGACGTAGAAGATGTGGGAGATCGTTTCAAGTGGAAGCTTAGGATAAGGGTGGCCGACCCCAAGTAGTTGGGATTAAGGCAAAGAAAAAGAAAAATATTACCAGAAATTCCGGTGGCAATTGACATAATATGATTGTTNGAAAAAGAAAAATATTACCAGAAATTCCAGTGGCAATTGACATAATATGATTGTTGTTTCGGAATGTACAATTTAGCGTTTAGTTGGGTTTAAACAATATAGCGTCAAATCAATTACCTACTCTATCGGTTGTATATTAATATACACTACACTTTTATGATACAATAAATAAATAAACTCACACATACGCACATATGCATTTATAACATTGTGTCTAATGCAAATATAACATGATAAAAAGTAACCGTAAAATGAAACAATTTTAGTATTTATATTAATTGTAATGTAACTTGAAAAATATTTGTTTAAATGAAAAAATATAAGATTATATTTTTATTTATAATTGTCTATTAAACAACTTTTGTACGAAACTTTTTTTTGTAAGTTAAATATTTTTTGAGAAAATTAAAAAATCTCAATTCCAATAAATGAGGACTATTAGTATATCATTATAAATATTTTAATTCAACTTTAAAAAAAACAAAATTTGGTTTCTAACGTTTCGGACTCATTGCAGAGTCCATCTTCAAAGTGATGGTTGCTAGTTGGTGGTTGCAACTATACAAATATATATATATATATGCAAATATGATTATTTT
>NW_026104575.1:0-851 GCF_025091365.1 Daktulosphaira vitifoliae
ATATGTAAATGTCAAAATAATTTATGTTCTGTTCATCTGTATTGATCTCTGTTTTTCATGCTTACTTATCAATAAACAATTATACTAAAAATTCGACAATAACGATTTTTGGGGGTAAAAAAATATTATAAAAAGCCAGAGCAAACCCTTGCTCCTGGCTGTTCATTTCGTGCTCTGTATTTGGGCTATTCTTTTCGTGGTCCGCATTACGCTCTTTTTTATCGTGCTCCGCATTAAGTTGTGCGAACGTAGTAATCGTCATTGTCGAAATTTTATGTGTTAATTTGTGAACTAAAAATCTGAACTTGTGTATTTTATTTATCATCTTCACCTATATCAGCACTAAGGATAATTATAAGAACCAGAGAATTTACCAAGTAAGATTTTTTACATCGTTATTTTATGACCCTCGAATTACACCCCGAATCAAAAGTAACTCTCACTTACACATTTTTATACCGACAATAATAATCATTCTGACCCCTTTTAATTTTTAGAATACTATTATATATTTTTATTTTTGAGTTACGACATGACTAAATTAGAATAAATTTTACTAAAATACCCAATAGATATGTGTCCTCCTACCAATTAAATGTTTTTTAAAATCAAACTTTTTCTTCGAATAAAGTTTTAAAAACGGTAGAGCTGTGTAAAAACATATTGTTTCCAAAAATTGTAATCCAAAAAACTTGGCCTCATTAAATNCAATCCAAAAAACTTGGCCTCATTAAATATGCATGCAATTAAAGCCTACGTGTATTACTCACCTTATTATGAAAATTATCATTTTTAATATTTTAGCAGTCAAAGTATTATATAATGATTTAGAAAAACAATTTTCAGGCTTA
>NW_026104576.1:0-850 GCF_025091365.1 Daktulosphaira vitifoliae
AATTTATTTTTGTTCTAATATGTTCGAATTTGTTTAATCCAAGATGGTTTAAGGGTAAAATGCTATATTAAAGTACACTATATTAAATACGCTTACCTACCACTTAATAATAATTATGACTCTAGAAAAAATTTTTTCGTTATTGCTATTGACAATAATTCTTTACCCCAGTGGCGACTATAGAGAATATTCAATAAATCTGATTAATTACCTAGGTTACATTTAAAAAATCTAGACACTCTTCAATTTTAAAATTACCCCCTGTCGGATACAAGGATTAGTATTAACTATCGTGTTACTCTTATATACTAATTACTTATATATAATCTTATATCCTAAAAATTGCTTAAACTACTTAAATTAAAATCTTTTAATTATTCATTCAAATGAAGTCATTCTTCGAGGTTCATTCGACGGGTCATCTTAATCAATAATTCTATCGAAGACTTCTTCGCTTTCACAGGACCTCTCTACTTTGAATATCGATCTGCATCTGGATCATTCTCCCTGTAAAATATAGTCTTATAAATATCAATATATTTTGAATAAAATTCGATTATTGTAGACTTACTCCTATATAACTATTTAGTTCAATATTTTAAAACCTAATTTCTCTTGTTTATCCTTGAGTCAGATAATCACTTAGTCGAATAACTAGGTCAATTATTAACCTCTATAATGTATACGTTGCATTCACCTAATTGCCATTTTGCAATTTTTCCATCTCGCCATTTTTTATAGCCATTCATAGCCATTCATACCCAGTAACCACTAACGCCACTGCCACGCCACAGCCACGGTCAATGTCACGACCATTACCATGACTTTTGTCATTTTACTTTGAGCCACA
>NW_026104577.1:0-850 GCF_025091365.1 Daktulosphaira vitifoliae
AATTGATTGATTTAATTAGCGACCATATTGAAACTGTAGTTATAATTTATTTTTTTATATTCTTAATTATTTGTAAATGACATAATATAACGCACAATTTTTTTTTCTTTCTTACGCATTATTAATGATTAAGTTCAGAGTTGTTTTAAAAAAATAATTAATAATTTTATATAAATATATTCACACGAATTATATCCAAAAAAGTTAGTCTCTCACAATATGAACTATATAAATATATTTTGTTTTATAATTTTAATTAAATTTCAGTGACAGAAAGTTAAAATTACGTCAATTATTTTAGATTACCAATTTAGCTAACTTCACCTTAATTATGGCAAAAACAGGTTAACAGATCATAAAATGTGTGATATAGATATCCTTATTCAAGCTAATACATACGAATTATTACTAAGAATTTAGAATCTTTTTATGTATAATTTTTAAGTATTCTAAATTATTAACAATATACATTATGATAGCGTACTATAGTTTCTAACTTTCTTTTCAAATAAATTTAAATGATTTTTTATATTTTAGGATTTTTTTTTAATGATTAAAAAAATAGCAACAGTAAGTTTCTTAATTTTTTATTTAAAATTAGTAAACATTACGATTTTGAAAAGTCAACATGACATATTAAATATTTAATTCTTCTCTTTACATGAATTATTATATATGGTAGAGATGGTGAACCTATGACACGCGTCTCACAGAGTGACACGCGCATACTATTTTAGTGACACACGGATCTATGTAAAAGTTTGTCATTAAAAACCACTGGTCGTAGGACGTAGACTAAAATAAATTGAGATTACAAAAATGAAATATTAAATTTATGGTATTATACCTA
>NW_026104578.1:0-850 GCF_025091365.1 Daktulosphaira vitifoliae
CTGAAGGGATGAAAAAATATATATATTACTGCATATTATTGTAGATTTTTTTGAATCAAAAAATATTTTTCTTTGTGAAAATTTTTCATTTTCTATGGTTTTTAAGGAAAAATGATGATTGATTTCTTGTGATAAATTTCGAGTGTAACCGATAAAAAATATGAGTCGTCACCAATCGCGCCATAAATGTCCATATTAGACAATAACGCTCTACCTCGGATCTTAAAGACCCGGTCTTCGAGTGGTATTTCTGATGGCAGAATATAGAAAGATCCAATTTGAGATTATATTTAATTGGTCGGTCGCGAATAATATAGATTTGTACTGGAAAAATATTTAATTATACGCGAAATATTATATTAATAAAAGTCGCGTAGTTATAAGTTCATAAATGGATAATCACAAGCTTTAATAAAATAACATTAATTGCAAAAGTCCTCGCAACCGAATATTTATTTCACTAGGATAATTAGAAATAAATGAAACTATTTATTTGTATATTAAATCTATAACCGAAGGATTTTAAGTAATAAACAATTAGAGTAATGGAGGTAGTCGGAAATGAATTGACTAAATGGCTACATAGAAAAAACACGAGTTTCACAAATCTTACAGACTAGTGTTTGTACAAATCTAGTCATACATTATTTGTATGTAGAACCCAGGCAATTAACATTTGTTCCTATTCAATTCTACATTCATATACAAGTTGATTCATTAAGGAAAAGACACTCGTTTACTCAGTATTTATTGAAAATTAAAAATTTTCGGTAAGGAAAATATTGTTTGATTCAAAAAACACTACAATAATATGTAGTAAAAACATGATATTTTTCATCCCTTCAAGGTT
>NW_026104579.1:0-850 GCF_025091365.1 Daktulosphaira vitifoliae
TGAAGTCACGAATCCAAATCAATGGCGATACGTGAACACCACACAAAATCCCGCAGATGTAGCATCAAGAGGCATGAGGGTGAAGATCTACTCTTTTATGACATGTGGTGGAATGGACCATCTTTTTTGCGACAAGAAGAAGATGAGTGGCCGCAGAAGAAATGTGACGTGAGCATTCCAAAAAATATATTAGAGAAGAAGGTCATTAGTTTTACATTACTGACAAGTAATGAACCCATTGAAGTAATCGAGCGTTATAGTACATGGTCTCGCATGCGTAGAATAACAGCCTATCTACTTAGATTCGTAAGTAACGCGAAATCAAATTCTTCACTTTGAAGGAAAGGGTGTTTAACGACGGCGGAATAGATTAATGCAGAACGAGTCTTGATACATCAAGTTCAATCGCACACATTTTCAGAAGAGCTGAAGGTGTTATAAAGCGGTCGTCCCGTTTCAACTAACAGCAAACTAAAGTCCCTACATCCATTTTTGAGTCAGGGATTAATTCGAGTAGGTGGTAGACTTCAACATGCTTCTATACCTGAGTTTCAAAGGCACCCCATTCTACTACCTGCAAGGCACAAGCTAACGGACGCTATTCTCGAGCACACTCACCTTAAGTTACTTCACATCGGACCATTGGGTTTATTAGCTAATACACGTCTAAGATATTGGCCTCTAAACGGAAGAAGCTCGGCCAGACGCGTAGTTCATATATGTATTACATGCTTCAAAGCGAAGCCTATCTCTCGACAACCCTTCATGGGTGATTTACCCGCAGCAAGGGTAAATCAGATGCTTCAATTAGCCAGATGTGGAGTGGATTTTGCTGGGCCTATATTCGTTC
>NW_026104580.1:0-850 GCF_025091365.1 Daktulosphaira vitifoliae
TTGTTTGTTTCGTACGAGACAGGTAGACCGTAAGATGGCTACTTGTGCACCGCACTAAAATGCTGTTAAGCCTTTTTAAATTACTGTTATTGAATCGAGAGAAGGGTCACCTGTGTGGATGACGAATAACCGCACATCCAATACATGATGAGAATAGACAATCAAATAACAAATAACCACATATATTAAAGGTTCTTCAATGAGTTTTTTTAATCTTTAATTTAGTGTATAGCGGGGGTCCCTTAAATACTTATTAAAATGTACACATAGACTATTGATTTACTGTGGTGGGCAAGGGGGTAAGTAAAGCCAATACGTTAGAGATCAGCTGCCACACAATAGAATATAATTAACAGTGTTTGGGACAACTGGTACTTTTTCTACAATCCGCCTTATTGTGAGCTACGCCGGAACTGTTGTTGTTAGGCATTACTTCAGGTTAACTCACGCCGTCTCTATAATTCACACTACCACGTTGTGAATCAGTGTGAAGTTAATCAAGAGCTAATTTACAATGTGGTGTGCACTCTCCTCGTTATATTGGGAGAGTTGGTAAAAAAACTCCAAAGAGTTGTACCTTGCACCGGAAGTGCGTGTGTAGAGTACTGTCAGCTTNGCACCGGAAGTGCGTGTGTAGAGTACTGTCAGCTTCTTCTCTCGCACTATCTCGGTAATAGCTAAGTTAAGTTAATAACTTAGACTATATGGGTAACAGTCGTAATCGATGTTAGTAAAAAGTCATCTGACTTTCGGAACACTCTTATTATGACACGATTCCTGTGAATCCCAAAAGCTTTTATATGTGCAGCTGCCCTTCTGAAGTAATACTTGTGTCACTGTATCAGTGTTT
>NW_026104581.1:0-849 GCF_025091365.1 Daktulosphaira vitifoliae
AAAACAATTGTATCGATTGTGTTTCGGCGGACACTCGGCTTATCTCACCGAGACCGTATGGGCTTGGCGCACCGGTCTGCTGGGGATCTGGCAACCTGACATTAATAAATAAACACAACCGTTAAAATATGATTAAAACGTCATCGAGTGATGCGAATCGAAAGTACTAGCCAAAAATGAAACGGCAAACAAACACTACCAAACCTTATAATTATTCGAAATAAATTTACAGAAAAAATGTCTTGGAATCTCAACACGGGCGTCGAACAATGAGCTCTTCTATGTTACGTTACTGACATGTTTCAGTTGTGTTATTAAATAATTGTTTGCCGAGTGAAAAATTCCGTAAATCTATTTTTATGGACCTAAACAAAATCAAGTACGCCAACGCGACAGGCGGCAATGATTGTGAACAATAAAAATTGATTTTAACACACGAATAATAATTCGTATGACAAGCCAAACGAATTACTGAACATTGTGCGGAGGCAATTCATTTTGAAGTCGGTTTATTATTTTAACAATGGCAGTTGCTGAAGCGATTCTTTTTTATACGCCAATAAATGTATTTTTGGTCTTTTGTTTTTGCATAGGTGAAGATTTTTGTGTTTTTGACAGTTTTGGGTGTAATCGGTCGTGTAATAACACACACAGCGACAACAAAAACAGTTACAACGGCCAATATACGTTTTATTTTAGATTCCAGACGCCACCGCCGCCGTCACCGACACAAATTTGTACGTTCTCATTATTATTATTTCAACAAAACAAAGAACATTATTTTAGATGACGTCCGAGACGGGAAGAACAAATATAAAATAAACGAAAAAAAAATTGTTCTTTAAAACT
>NW_026104582.1:0-849 GCF_025091365.1 Daktulosphaira vitifoliae
ATATAGAGTTATTACTTAACGATGTTTCAGAAAATATTTTTGTAAATAGTAGAGCAAATCATTATTTTATTTATTAATCATATTTGATTTTTTGTTGAGCTTCTTCACATGAATTAATCTACTGCTACAACCCCTTATAATCTAAACTTGTATAGATTTCGATATTCAAGTGGTAACACTAATTAATCTTATATAATCAGATTTATTCAATTAAAAAAAAAATTAGTTAAAATTGTTTTATTTTATTTTTAACGAGTTACATCAATTTTAAGTTATAGGTAATCAGAAAAAAACATACTTTTTTTAAAATATGCCAACGTTACGTAAATTGTATATCCTATCATATTTAAACCGGTAGTATTTTATTTACTTAATCAATAGCACTCAATGGTACTAATGGTTAAGAAATCTTCTCTTTTGGGTGAGACCCCTACAGTCCTTGATGGGCTTATAAAACGTTAAAAAATATATATATATATAGCACCCAATAAAAATGCAGTACTTTAAAAATATGTAGGTTTTTTTCTGATCACCTCTAAACTTTAAATAGCTTTAACTCATTTAAATCGAATAATATAACATTTTTTTTTTCAATTTAATAAATCTGATGACATAAAAAAAAATTGTAGGATATAAAGAATGGTAGCAGAAAATTAACTTTACGGGTAAAGAAAACTAAAAAAAAATATTTATGTTAAAAAAATAAAATAATGATTAGCTCTAATATTTTCGAAGATATTGAATAAGAAGTAGTTAAGGAATCACACTGTGTATATGAATTAAAAATATATATTATCTTTTACAATTAATAAATTTCACGTTTTTTAAGAACCAAACTAATTGAATATA
>NW_026104583.1:0-849 GCF_025091365.1 Daktulosphaira vitifoliae
AAAAAAAGACATTTTTTAAGGAAGTTTTCGATTTTTTTTTTCTAAAAATTTGAATCCTTTGCAATCTGGTTTAAAGCAATACCACTTAAACTAAATTTTTACGATTTATTCAAAAATAATTCATATGAATTTAATTTTATTAAATATTTTTTATTGCAACTCTCTTCAATTATGTTTCAAAAATTTATAGTCCAAAACATAGGTATTTTATATTATATGATTGATAAATAAATAGATTACATAATAGATTTAGTAACAGTTTATTCTAATAAAAAACTGTATCACTTATCGATATTAGTTTACTTAAAAATGACGTAACAAATATATTTTAGCGTCATCGTTGTGTTTATTTTGAATAAATCAAAAATTTAATGCAACAAGTAAAAATCAAAATGATTTCATAATATAAAATGTACTCTCTTGTGTATATGTATAACTTTCATGTTAGTAAAAATGAATCTTGGCGTGATGTATAAGGGATTTTGTTAATAATTAAAGTAATTATATTGACATCAATATATCAATAAATGTGTTCTAAATAATTATCTCCTTAAAATTGAATTAATTTAAACTGTAAGAACTGATCCAAAAATTACCATACGTCAGTATGATAAAACAAACAAGTTGTGTAATTTTCACATAAAGTATGAAAAATTCGTAAAAAAATTATGTATATAAAAATTCAGATATATTTTTTTAAGAAAGTATATTATTTTATGCTGATGGTAATATTTTGAAAATAATATACAAGAACAAAAACTAGGGCTTTCAATGATTTTTTTGTTTTTAACTTAATAAAATGAAGCTCATATGTTACAGGAGAGCCTAAAACAAATTCATTATTTAAGC
>NW_026104584.1:0-849 GCF_025091365.1 Daktulosphaira vitifoliae
TGGATTCTATCCACTTAGTAATAAGTGGTTCTATTCCATGCTGTTGTGCAGATTCACACATAGCATCGAAGGGAGTATTGTTAAATGCCCCTCCGATGTCCAGGAATATACCTACTGCATACATTTTATTCTCCACAGCTTTCCCTATCTCAATGGTCAAGCAGTGTAGACCTGTATCAATAGACTTCCCTGTTTGATACGCGTGTTGGTCCACAGGTGGCGACCGTTTCTTAGGTTCGCTCTCCATATTTCATTTTGGATCCGTGGGAGGTTCCCTTTAACTGTAGCCGTTATTGAGGGTGGTGGTTTCCTGGGACCCTTTCCCTTACATAACCAATTTCCTCACTTCCCTTACGAGACATGAGTGAAGTACGTCCGTTTGTTTCTTACCTGTGCCTTACCATCTTTTCCCAGTGGCACTGGTGATTCTTTAGCCTTCTTCTTCCCAGATTTTTGAGGAGTAGAATTTTTCACATCCTTCTGGGCTTGTGGCTGCTTGGCAACATAAACAAAGAGTTCTGTATTGGTTGTACACTTCAGTTATTAAAACTATGATATTGTACGGTGCCATAGTCTGGTAGACCATAACTTTACACCTAGGAAAGAACATAGTCGCATACACAGAATGGCCGCCATAGCCATCACTGGATCATTAAGAACTACACTCTAATACGGTAGTATATTTTATAACTGTCCCCTACAATTCATTAACTACGCCCATATCTGGGTTTCTATCACAATTAACCAATCATAATAATTATTCAACATATCAGGAATTTCAATAGTGATCGCTAGCTAACTTTATCCGCCATATAAAAAGTCACTTTTTTTCATAAAAAACTCTCTCTC
>NW_026104585.1:0-849 GCF_025091365.1 Daktulosphaira vitifoliae
ATTTCTTTAAAAAATATCAATAGCTTTTGTTTTTTACTTCTACTCCAAAACAATTATAGCATAATAAGATGCTACTAAAATAAATAACATTTTATCATCACTAATTTATTTATAAATAAATTCGAAAATTTTTATGCCAACAGTCAACAACGTCTGCCCTCCCTCCACGTTTACAAGCGTTCCTGTCGCCACTAAACTGTGTTACCCTTTCACCGTCCAGTATATGTCCATACTGTGTGCGTGCTGTTCAACATCAAGCGTTTGATGTCTTGTAGTTGATTATGAAACACGTTTATTTTTTTGTCTGGTATCGACTCCAACAATATCAAAAAATTATATTATTATTCTTATAAAATGATTTTATTCTAACTCTACTCTGATTCATTTTATTTTATTCGGTGAATTTTTTCATAGTAGATTTATTGGTCGATATTTTTTCTTTGTACAAATTTTTTCATATTTACTTTTTAGTGCATATATTAAACAATTGACCCGTTTCCTTACTTTTTTAATATAGTGTATATTGTTTAGGACTATTGAAACGTTTCTAGGTTTGATCTCTTTTTAATTTGTTTTTTACTAACTTTAAATATGAAAATACAACGCAAATTGTTCAAATAATCGATTTGTTATGTTTTATTTTAAAAAAGATGAATATATATATATTAAACAGCTAACTATCATATCAGTCTTATTTTAGAAACTATTTAATTTAGGGTGAAAGTAGAAGTATAACCCTCTGTATCACGGTTGGTAACAAGTAGTTACGAACACCGTTGCAAAAGGTTAAGGGGATTTTTACAAAAAGACAGTTATCTTGATCACGGTTGATAACACGGAGGTTATGAT
>NW_026104586.1:0-849 GCF_025091365.1 Daktulosphaira vitifoliae
AAGCAGTTTTGGCAATATTGTTAACATAACTAATTTGAAGATCTGAATGAAGAGTTTTATTAGGGACGTACCAAGGGGAATATACGCTGTTATTTTATAAATGTTTGAATATTAATCTGTTATCAACCATTGTCCAACGTTTACTGTTTAAAAATGCCAAATGGGTAGGAATAAACATTATTTAAAGTATATTAAAAAAATATTGTAAATGCTAAACGTTAAGCTACATCTGTCAGTTTAATTATTTACGTACAGCTGTTTATTACAGATTTAAATTTAATGTGTACTTATATGATTTATTTACTGTTAGTATATTAAGAACATGAGTAAAGACAAATAACCTCTTTTTACAATTTAAAAAATTATTTATTATTTATGTGGTAACTTGTGTATTATTAGTAGTATTCTATATAGAAAAATAATTTATATCACCTTTGTTAATATATGAAAAAAATTTGTATACAAATAACAAAGCTTTTATATTGTGTTATAATTTTATACTTTTTTAAGTAGAATTAATAGAATACCACAAAAAATCAATAGAGGAACCCAAGAATATTTGTATAAATGACATTCAACTTTATATAATGTACTTAAATTTAATATTCTTTAAATTAAAAAAATTAACCTAAAATATAAAGTAAAAATATTAAAAAATATTATTAACATTTACAATTATTTGATTATGAATTAAAAATAAAAGAAAATGAAATTTCCTATTTTCCAGTTTTTTAATTAATTTAATTGATAAAAATTGAATTAATATGAATATTAAATATATTTATCTATGACATTAAGAGTCCTGTATAAGCACTGTGACATTAGACACATAGATGTTAAGTTTTATAT
>NW_026104587.1:0-849 GCF_025091365.1 Daktulosphaira vitifoliae
ATTAGTATGGACACTTACATTTTTTGGCATTAAAAAAGTAAAAATATTTTTACATAAAAAGTTTACTTTAAGGGAATATAAGAGAAAGATTTTCAAAGTTTTATGTTTTATCTTTAATTTTATTAGACGTTAAAGATATTTTTTACAGTATAAATTAGGTTAAGTAGGAGCTGAAATTAAAAAATATATAAATACCTTCAACCCATCAATGTGAAACGAAAGAAAAATGCTTTATGAAGTTTTCCTTCAATAACATAATAATAAACAATTATGTATAACATTGCAATTTTATTAATTCTTCAAATATTGATGATAAAAAGAATTAATAATTTATAAATATTTAAAAATATACTAACATAGCAACTGAAAAATTATTAATTTTGCGTTAAAAGCTTTTCATTCTCAGGCATTGTTTATTTAGTGAATTTCTGTTTGCACTACAATATACCCTCTAAAATTTGATCTTTTGACTGAAAAACAATAGCTTAATGAGAGGAATTTTACATTACAGTTTATTACTGATTTGACTTCNGGAATTTTACATTACAGTTTATTACTGATTTGACTTCAACACGTACCTGAAATTTTTTAAATGTTGACATTTTGGAAGTATTGTATTCTTTCAAGAGAATATTATTTAGGCTATTAGGCTATTCTTATGTATTAAAATTTATTCTTAATGGTTCAAAACACCAATTTAACAATAAATATTTGATATAGAATTAAAAAGCATGCCAATTACATATATCTTTATATTAAATAAAAATAATACATAAATAAATTTAAACTCTTAATTATTCAAAAATACAATAATTACCTTTTATTGGCACTTAATGCCAATAATAATAA
>NW_026104588.1:0-849 GCF_025091365.1 Daktulosphaira vitifoliae
CAGTCATCCATTCTTAGCAACACCTCTATGTAATGGCTCAATATCTGGATTCTATCAGAACTGCCGTGGTTTAAGGAAAAATTATTTAACTTTAACTGTAATGTATAATCTTTAAATTGTACTTTCATTGTTTTAACTGAAACATGGTTAACCGATAACTTTTTTGATTCTGAACTTGGTTTAATTAACTATAATATTTTTAGGGGTGATAGATTGGTTGGGTTGGGTCAATTGTTTTAAACAATGGGAACATTAGAAACATTAGTGAACACTTTATATATTACTCTTTAATCGGAAGAAAAAAACGAAACTAGGAGATTTAGGACCGAGTAAATAAAAACTACTAATCTAAACTTAAAATAATAACATATTATTGAAAACGTGTGCATTTGATTTTATTTAAATAATACACTGGCACGTCCGGCAGTAACGGTCAGACCCGTTCGGATTTTACAATGTCTACATAGGTAGATAATAGCCGCCCGATAAAGATACACATAACTAACATAACACTGATGATAAAGATTACAACAAAATTGTAATTTTATAATAATCAAAATAGAAAATACAATCGTTGAGAACGGCAATTTTTTATTTGTTTCACAATTTCAAATATAATAAATTTAATACTATAGACGACTAAACTTATTATCTAGATACTTTTTCTAGAAATCCAATTTATTATTGAATAAATATGGATATTAAATGCATGTGATAGGAAAATTGTTTTCAATATAATTANATTATCTAGATACTTTTTCTAGAAATCCAATTTATTATTGAATAAATATGGATATTAAATGCATGTGATAGGAAAATTGTTTTCAATATAATTATTGAAATGGTACC
>NW_026104589.1:0-848 GCF_025091365.1 Daktulosphaira vitifoliae
AGATAAAAAAAAAAAAAAACTAAAAAGAATGCGCCGTTATACTACAAATAAGCCTTTAAACTGGTCAGCAGTAAACCTAATCTAAATTCCTCACTATTCATATTGAACTAGTAAGTGTAACTGGTGAAAGGTCACACAATCATTGCGACGTTGGCTTTATGCTAAATAAATGTTCCTACTGAATAAGCGTTTCAACGAATAAGTATCCACAATGGATCTTAATTTCAGTTTATCGTGTAACTTTCTTAGATATTTAAATAGAAATATTTATCTGTAACGATAAACGTCTTGATCGTTTTAAAGCTTTCAATTGTAATGAACCACCTCTAATTGGCGTTACAAAACCATACCTCAGTTAATTTTTAATCGAGCCCTTAAGTAATAGCAATCATAGTGATCAGTCATCTATAAACCTTTAATGAAAATGCTTTTAGTGGTTTGTATCTCAGATAAGATGACGCTTAATGATAAAATTAGTACTGTGTACTCTCGGGCAAAGAAAATAGAAAAACAGTCGAAGAAGCTTTACGGAAACTAGCAGTTGTGGTTGCTGTGAATCTAGTTCGGTAGGTCAAAAGTTAGAGGCGGACAGTCATTAATTTTCGACCAATGTGTACTCGACCGATCCACTAATGGTTTGCATTAGATACTTCAACTGAATGCTTAATATCATGTTATAAGTGACCGGTAGGGATTATTTTTACTACCGAAAATGTTTTCCATCACTACCTCAATTGTCTTAGACAAATTTAAGAGCACACCTAATAGGTAATGGCTTTATGTTAATGCATTGCACAGTATCAACACTTAAAAAGAAAGGCGGCTAAGTGGTTTACGATAAAACCGTA
>NW_026104590.1:0-848 GCF_025091365.1 Daktulosphaira vitifoliae
TGATACAGTTACAGATGAAGTCGCAAGAAATAATCAAATAAATTAATGTACTTACACAATTGCATATAAAATTTCAAAATGTATAAGTTACTTCAATGAAACATCATTTAATTTCCAAAGATTTCATAAATGTTTTTAATTGAAGTTGACTTTAATTAAATTGGTCTACAAGGAACATTCATCGGAATCAAAAATATACTTTTTTAAATCAAATTATCGTATTGTTTTCAAATCTGAATTTAGAGTTTTACTATCACTTCTAAGTTTTGATATTATTATTAATTATTAAAAAATAAGTATTTACATATAAAAAAAAATAATTGTTTTTAATTTATTATTGATTTTGATTTTTAATATATTAAAAATAATCAGCGCAAAATGGCATTTTAACCTATTTTTTAGTCCTTTAAAGTTGATTTTCGTGAAACTTTCTAATAAAAAAAAGTAGAATTAGTTTTAGCTAAATTTGCAAGTTTGAAATTGACATCATTAAATAGAAAATTTTGTGAGAATTAAAAAAAATGTTATTATTAAAATTAATATGCAGTCAGGAAATTTTATAATTACTATTAAGTAAATTATAAAGTAAATTAATAAAAAAGCTCAATATGTTTTTGCATTTTTATTGTAAAAATAGGACAAGTAAGACTGAGAAAATAAATGATAGTCACAAAAAAAACATATAGTAAAATAATTTTAATATGAATAAGAAGAAATTTATTCTCACGAGGGGAGACTACAGTAATGGGATCCTTGATCTTTATTGAAGTTATTGAATCTAAATGAGTTGAAAGTTTTTTTTAACTCAAAAAGAATTAAGAAAAACATGCAAGGAATACATAGCCACA
>NW_026104591.1:0-848 GCF_025091365.1 Daktulosphaira vitifoliae
TTTTTAGATTTATGATTTATATCAGAATATGTTACAAAAAAAAAATTGGAATGTTATAGATTGGTAGTAACACACACAAATAGAGTTAAAAAATTAATAAACTACAAAGTAAATTTAATTATTTTTGAAGCTGAATACTTTTATCGTATCAAATCTAATTCAACAATAAATACTTTAAAAATATTAGATATGAATCATTTTAATTGTTTGTAAGGATAAAGTTGTTTAAGGTACTTGATTAAGGATTTTTTTTTTAATTTTTGATAGTAATAACTTCAACTAAATACGAATTGAAATCATTTTTCAATTCAAATCATTTTGAAATCAACGTATTGTTGAAAAAAATTGATTAATTGAGGGTTGGAATAATAAATCGCAGCCAGAAAAAAAAACACATAGTAAAATAATATTTACATGAATAAGAAATTTCTTCTCATGAGGGGAGACTACAGTGATGGGATCCTTGATATTTATTGAAGTTAATGAATCTAAATGAGATAAAAATCAAATTATTTGAACATTTTTTCTAACTTAAAAAAAATGCAAAGTATTAATTGCCACAGGCGTATTCTAACCTGACTTGTAAGACACAAGTGTTACCGATTCGACAACTGTACCGATTAATATAATTGGTAATCTAAGCTAATTAAAATTTTAATGTTACTTTTGAAAGCAAAAAAATTTAAATAAGTTTAACTTCTTATGTCTTATGAACTTTATTCTAGAAAATAATATAAGCTTTAATTTAAGATTAAATAAAAGTGTCGATATTTCCGTAAAATTTTCAACAATTAAATTGAAAAAGCTTAACTTGTGTGCCAAAATTGTTTTTTTGAATTCCCTTGAGG
>NW_026104592.1:0-286 GCF_025091365.1 Daktulosphaira vitifoliae
GGTACAGCGGTTCCGATAGCCAACCCTCGTCGTTGGGTACCGCTATCTGTTAAAAATCGACTTAGGAAGACCCCGGAATTTGCAAATAAAAACAAAAACAAAATTATGACAAAAGGGTTTTAATCGAGGAAGTTGTTTTTAAAATAGGAGATAAAGTTTTTGTACAAAATTACAAAAATAAAAATTGGGAATAAGATGGAGTAGTGAGTAAATTAAACGGTACAACGTCTTATTTAATTAAATAAAAGTTAAAAACGATAGAGTATTGAGGAGAAATATAACTCGT
>NW_026104592.1:447-848 GCF_025091365.1 Daktulosphaira vitifoliae
CAGCGACAAGGTATGGAAGAGAGGTCAAGCGGCCTATTAGACTTGGATATTAATCCTAGTGCTATTCATGTTGAGTATGTAAAATTAATAATTATTATTAAGGTATTCAAATAAAACTTTTAATTTATATTGTACGGTATACTCGTGAAAAACGTCAATTGCCACTGTCTAGAATAATAATTATGAAATTTGTTAACTTTATTTTATGTTAATTATGTATACATTTCCATTATTTAACTATTTAAAATGTTTAAAGTTTTATTAATGTTAAGTTGAAAAGGGGAAGATGTGGCAGTACTGCTGTTATCATCATTAACCCGACATTACAGCAAGATAATATATTTTTAATAAATAACAATCGTTATTAGCAAAAATGCACTTTTTGTATTCAATTCCGTAAT
>NW_026104593.1:0-848 GCF_025091365.1 Daktulosphaira vitifoliae
TAGTAAAAGTGCAGATGTTTTTATGTGATATACACTTAAGAAAACTCTTAAAATTAACATGCAAATATTTAACATTATAAGGGTAAGTAGGGCAAAAAAATATCGACGAAAACATTACTACTAACAACCATTTATAGTGGAAAAGTATGCAAACGTGTCGAGACCAAATGGCACTTTCAATTTTAACGTTTTCACAGTATGAAAATACACAATATGGTTATTTCTTATGTTTTTATTTCTATTTTCGCCTCATAATAAAATATTTCCTACATTTGTTTTTATGCGTTATAATAGAATTATTATACATATTATTATTTATAACACTACTTTTTACTTTATTTGGCTTAACTTGAAGTTATATTATTGTCACCTTGAAACGCGAGTAAAAAAGTAAAATACTATTTTATTGTATATAAATTCAGTTTCTGTATTCTAAGATTGAAAATCTCGACTATAGAGTTATAACATATTTAAAAAATAATAACTTTTGTCATAATGATTAATAGCTCCATTACGGCATTTTCTCCCCAATAATAATATAAGTATCATTGAGAAAATTACAATGAAATTGATTGGAATAAGACGAAAAAGTGCAAGCCAACGTTCATAAATTACATTTTTTACTACAATACATTACTTTACTCATATAATAAATTTATCAAAAAGTTTTTAATATTTTTTTCGCCACTCGAAATTAATAATTGAAAACTATGATGTTTTTCTTTTACATGGAAAATAAAATGGATTATTATAATATGTAAATCAACTATAATACTTAACACTTAATGAGATCAATTTTATAAAATTAAAAGTATAATTTCAGAAGATTAGTTCATTGAATAATTTAT
>NW_026104594.1:0-847 GCF_025091365.1 Daktulosphaira vitifoliae
AGATACTGAGGCTCAACGTCTTATAGTTATGACAGAAGTAGATGAGCAGTCATTAGACTACATAAGGAACTACGACACAGCGAAAGGTATGTGGAATAAATTACTGAGTGAATATGAAAAAAAATCTGATACATCAATTATATTGATTCAGCAAAAATTTTATAGTTATGTAATGGATAAAAATGATAATATGGCACAAAATATATTAAAATTAGAAAACTTAAATAAACAATTAAAACAGTTAGGTAAACCAATATCCGATCAATGTTTATAGCCAAAATTCTTATAACCTGCCAGAAAATTATAAATATTTTTAATATGTTTGATATTCTATATCATCAGAGGACAAAACATTATTAAACTTAACATCCCGACTTATAGTAGTGGAAACAAGACAAAGTAGTGGCTATGAAATCCAGAAAAATGATAATATAGTACAATTGCGGTAAAAAAAATCATTTATAAAAGAAAAAAACAAAAATATTCAACATTTAGTAATTGCTCTGATAATTAATAAAATAATGATTAAAAACAGGAAAATTGCAATTTTTGTAAGAAACCATATCATTGGAAACGAGATTGCTGGTTCGTAAAAAGAACAAAACGGAAAGAATAAAATGGAATCCAATTCTTGAAATGCACTACTAGGCCATAATTCAGTGATAAGCAAAATTAGTGATTATGATAAATGGTATGTGTACTCCGGGGCAAGTTATCATAGAACCAGTAGAAGAGAATGGTTAAGACCCTATAAGGCGTTCGAAATTTAATGCTAATTGGTGAAGGTTAATAAATTATGGCTATTGGTAAAAGTATATAAAATTATAATTAAAATAAATATATATAA
>NW_026104595.1:0-847 GCF_025091365.1 Daktulosphaira vitifoliae
ACCCAAGTCGTAGGACGCAAAGCGGGTACCAGGAGGAAGGAGCAGGATGCTACGGTTGAGTCCAAACCTCAGCAGACGAGGCCGAGAGTCCAGAAAGCGGCGAAACTGCGAGGAAAAGTGCCACGCACGGAAGCAGTGGTGATTGGCCCACTAAAAGAAGGGCAGAAGTATGCCACGGTAATGGGCATAGCTATGGCTACTGTTGACCTCCAGGCCCTGGGCATTCAAGTGTCCGGGACCCGGAGGACGCAGACGGGTGCCGTCCTCCTGGAGGTCCGGGGGTCGGCTGAACAAGCTGACCTTCTGGCTTCCAGTCTGAGGGCGGCCCTTAAGGAAATGGACGTGCGGGTACACCGGCCTTCGATGTCCTGCACCGTCCTCCTTCTGGACGTGGAGGAGTGGCAGGAGGAACACGATGTCCAGCGAGCACTGAGCGCCGCCCTGAAGCATCCGAATGGAGAACTGCCGCCGCAAGTGGGACCTGTTACGGTCCTCACGAACGTCGGCGGTAAGGGGCGGTATGCGAGGTGCGAGGTGCCCCTCAAAATGGCTCATCGCCTGGCAGGTCTTGGCCGAGTCCGGGTCGGGTGGACGTCCTGTAGGCTGAGGATTCTCGACAAGGGACCTCAGTGCTACAGGTGTCTAGAACGCGGACACATTGCCCACGCGTGCAAAGGCCCGGACAGGTCAAAAGCCTGCTTCAGGTGCAAGAAGGAGGGGCACCTTTCTAAGGAAGATGGTCGGACTCCGACCAGAAACCGGAAGAAAGAAGACGGCCTACCCCCACCTCCACGTGGTCCAACCCGGGCAACGGACCCTCTAGTGGGGTCCGGCTAACGGGGGAGGC
>NW_026104596.1:0-847 GCF_025091365.1 Daktulosphaira vitifoliae
GATATAACGTACGCGCGCCCATTAGCAAAGCAAAACAGTAAATCTATCTATATCATAAAATTCATATTTTGTCACGTTACAGACTCATATTTTTTATTAATTACAAATTTTGAATCATGAAACCGCATAAGTCTACGACTCACTATAGACAAGAGAGTAACAAATGTAATACATAATGAAATGCTGCAATGTGTCATATACATAATTGACATCCTCAAAATAGCGATATTAATATTCAAGAACCTACGATTTTATAATAGTAATCTATTCAAGCTCTATACATCTATATTAAACTTACACGTTAAAATATTTTTGATGCAATAAGTGATAGTCACACTGTTGTCAGCAAATTATGTTCGGTATATTAACGTCAACAGGGTATGCCGGCCGTGCTGTACGTAGTAGGTAGTATGTGTTCGACTGGTGATATAAATGCCGTTACAGTTTAAACACAGCAAAATATACGTATTTTCATAGTGGACATAAATAAAATCGTGATAAAATTGCGATAAAATCACAAGTTTTTATTTAGAATTTAAATTCAATATGATATCAACTTATAAGGTAAAAATTTATGGTCAATTAAGATTGAAAATCTTAATGGAAGCTTGCTAAATATTCTAAGAAAAAAAAAATTTATTAAAAGTAGTTAACATGACCTTAGAGCATTGACACAGTAATACATAATAATACTAACGCGAGGGCTAACTGCACACGTAAACATTTTAGATATTCGCGGACAGCCGAATACAATACATATGGCCTAGGTGACAATTGTTTCTTTACGATCCTCGCAAGTACTTAGCAGTACTTCTTCTTCTTAATGTTCCTCTTCTATCAAAATATG
>NW_026104597.1:0-213 GCF_025091365.1 Daktulosphaira vitifoliae
AGGCTACCCCACTAACAAGTTGACCACAGAGCAGGGGCTACTCATTGAGTCTTGTGTTGGAGACTTGATACTGTCGGGTACGAATGGAACCGACGTACCAAGGTTTGAAGACACCAGACTCACTGATGGAGCACTTGTGATCAGTGCAGCCCAAGAGAGCTCTCTTAAGTGGCTCACTGACCATGTCAACTTGATAAAACCTTGGGACGGTGC
>NW_026104597.1:567-847 GCF_025091365.1 Daktulosphaira vitifoliae
CTCAAAAATCTGGGAAGAGGAAGGCTGAGGAATCACCAGTGCCACTCGGGAAAGGAGGTAAGGCACAGGTAAGGGGCAAACGGACACACTTTACTCCTGCCTCGAAAGGGAAGGGAGGAAGTGTGTTACGTAAGGGAAAGGGACCCAGGAAACCGCCACCCTCAATAACGGCCACAGCTGAGAGGAACCTCTCCACAGGTCCAAAAGGAAATGTGGAGAGCGGAACCAAGGCACGGTCGCCACCTGAGGACGGCGGTGGGACACCACCCACAGGGGGGGC
>NW_026104598.1:0-847 GCF_025091365.1 Daktulosphaira vitifoliae
CAAACATTATAAATTTCTAAACATGTTCTTGTTTCTGTTCAGTTTTTTAATTTATGTTTAAATTAAACTAAAAAATATAACTTTATTATAAATTTTGGGATAAAAAAGGTCGTTTAGCTATTGATTTGTTAAGGTCAATTATTAAAGAAAACTTTTTTAACAAAAGAGTATTATATTTTTCTAAGTAATACTTAATATAGTACTAATTTCTTATGCAATTTTCACGATGTTAATATATTTCATTATAAGAACGTAAAAAGTTAAATATGGTATTATTATTTAATAAAAATTAATTTAATCATACAATTTTAGTTTTTAATACAGTATCATACTAATACTTATAGTTTATCATTTTACAGTTGAAATTAATTAAATTTTATAGGCATTGAATTTCCTTTTATCCCTGAAACTAACGGTGTACCGTTAGTATGTGATATGTCGTCCAACATAATGACTAGAAAGTTTAATGTTAGCAAGGTAATTTATTAAAAATAATTGTGTTATATTTCATTTCATAATTTTCCAGTTACTGAATTTTTAGTTTGGTATTGTGTTTGCATGTGCTCAAAAAAATTTAGGACCTGCTGGTATCACTGTGATAATAATCCGCGATGATTTAATTGGACATCCTAGTCCTATTTGCCCTATGGTATTCAATTATACACTATTTGCTCATGATGATTCCTTAGTTAATACACCACCTACGTTTATGTAAATATTAGTTTTAATTTCAATTAAAAATTGTATTCTAAATTTACTATTATTCGTAGTGTATACATGCTGTCGTTGGTATTGAAATGGATTAAAGAACAAGGAGGAGTTGGTAGTATGGAAGAACAATCAAAAA
>NW_026104599.1:0-847 GCF_025091365.1 Daktulosphaira vitifoliae
ATGATGTTGTGTGCACATATTTATAACAACCTACTTTTGTAGTAAAACTTTTCTAACTTAAAATTTGAAAATAAAAAAAAAATATTTTTATGGTTATAAGAAATGTATTAGTTTGAGTTTATTTTTTAAGATAAAAAGCCTTAGATATTGTAGAAAATATCTAATTTGTTTGATATTATTTCTAAAAGTTGAAAAAATTGATGAGTTGATTTTTTAATTCGAGTTGTTGTTTGACTACTATAAATCAAGACTGTAATGTGATAGCAATTATTCTTTTATTGGTTCGTATACACAACCTACACACTGAACTAATGGTTTGACTTTTATTTTCGTTAGTCAACATTACTAATGTAATTTTAAATGACTGACTGTTATATTCTTGTAAGTATAAGAACTTAAAAAATGTCAAATATATTTTGTACTCTTTAGTTCGAAATTTAAAGTCTCAAATAATATACTTTGGGATTATAAAAGTTATTTATTTGATATATTTTGCGTTAATTTTTACCATTTTTAATGACCAAAATAATATGCCGCAATCATTTGAATATAATGAAATCAACAAATAAAATAACAAATTGAACATTGATGTATGAAATTTTAATTTAAAAGTTTTTCAAAAGGAATAGTATCAAAATCATGAAAGTGGTAAACAAAATAAAAATGTGATCTCTTAGTTCTTAAGATTGTTTTATTTTTTATTTATAAATCACATTGAATATCAAAATAAATCTTTCTTTAATAAAAATATTTGAAATGCTATTGAAAACATTTGACATGGTGACTTTGTTTACAACTTTTTATCGATTCTGTTGAGTAAATAACTGCCGTCTACATGTATATGTTA
>NW_026104600.1:0-847 GCF_025091365.1 Daktulosphaira vitifoliae
AAAGACTCTATAACAAATTCAAAAAGTTCTAAAAAATCATGCACCTAGTGATATCGTTCAATCCACCTTGTTGCACAACTATGCTTTAATTTTTTTTTTTTGTTGTGTCATGTGGACAATCTAAAATTTATTCGTTTAGGGTAAATGAAAAAATCTCGAATTTCGCTTATAAGACTTAAGCAATTCGTAATTGGTCGCACACTACATGACTTGGAAATAACAAGGTTTAAAATATGTCCAGAACAATGAACATAAATCGCAGACGGATAAATTTGTCTTATGTGAGATTGAACACCGTTATAGATTCCTGACATAGCCGCAGCACCGTCAGATCCTTGTCCGCGCAGGAATTTAAATTCTACACCAAATTGTTTGAGACTTTCTAATATTAAGTTTGCCGAACCTTTTCCAGTTGTATCTTGAGCCGGTACAAATTGTAAAAACTCTTCACAAATTACAAGTTTATTTAAATTAACAAATCTGACACGGATAGAAATTTATTCCACGCCCGAAATATCGGCTGTTTCATCAGCTAGTATGGAGAAACATTTAACATCATTTACACGTGATACGATTGTTTCGAGTAATACTAAATTATGAGATTCTATAATAGCATTTTGACTTGTCTTGCTTGTATACTTAATAGTTCCTTCACTTTCTAAAAACATCTTTAATTTAGAATCTCCTAGAGCACGAAAACGGAGAATTTCNTTTCTAAAAGCATCTTTAATTTAGAATCTCCTAGAGCACGAAAACGGAGAATTTTTCGAAAATTTCTTTCGTTATTTTCTAAGTTATCAGTTTTATCAATTACTAAACGACCATCATCGCGATGACCCCGTACAGA
>NW_026104601.1:0-847 GCF_025091365.1 Daktulosphaira vitifoliae
TAAGATCTAATATAAACATAAGTCTAATTAATCGAAAAACTCGACATCCAACAAACGATTGTCATCACTTATCTGAGAAGATCATACAAAACCAATCTAAACAACTGCGAAAGGTAAGTGCGAATATTCATTTGCATAGTTTACTCCTTAATACTTTACATTTTAAAAAATAATAGAAAATTGGGATAACTTTATTGAGCGTTTAAATTATTTAGGCTAGACTTTACATTTCAAACACCGATTCTCCCTTGTATAATAATAATCCTCCCCACACCTCAAACCTTTTTATTATTGTTTTTTACATTTATAAATTATAGAAATTAAATGTTTTGAAATGTATTACAATATTAATGAAATTATTTTGTCTATCGATTGTTCTTCTATATGGGTCAATCCACGCCAAGTCATCCAGAAGTGATTGCACGACCACATCATATTTTTCTNTGCCAAAACATCCAGAAGTGGTTGCACGACCACATCATATTTTTCTTAAATTTTCAGGGTTTCTTATTTATGCTATAATTAAATTAATACAATTTTTTTTTCTTTCTAAGATCTTCCAATTTTATGGCTATTTCAATGTAAAAATGTTAAAAATAGCCAGAACGTTAAAAAACACACAGATTATTCAATATTAACTCAATCGACTTAAAATTTTAGGATTGACCTTATTATAACTTAAAGTTAACATTAAAAAAAAAAAAATTTATGTCAAATTTCAAACTTAATGACTTTCTAAAAATGGTGCTTTTTTTGAGAAAATTAGCGTTTTTGAGCTCACCTAAAACCATTAAGTAGTTATTATTTTATAGTGATTTTCAAATGTGGTATTGTATAGTGTATAATC
>NW_026104602.1:0-847 GCF_025091365.1 Daktulosphaira vitifoliae
TGGACCGAACCAAAGTCATGTTGTATTGCAAATTCAAATTCTAATACTATTTCTGATAACAGTCCTCCCGTGAGCAGCCAACGACTAAGGCTACTTAAGAATTCTATTCAAAATGATCACTTAAATCCTGAGGAAAAAGCTTCGGTCTACACTATATGCCGTGAGTACTCCGACATTTTTCATTTAGATGGAGACAGACTGACGTGCACGGACGCGATTTATCACGAAATAAATACGCCCTCAATCGTACAGCCCATCAATGAACGTCCATACCGTTTGCCTTTCCATCACAAACAGGAGATTAATAAACAAATTAAAGAACTAGAAGAACAAAATATTGTTGCTCCCAGCAAAAGTCCATGGAATGCACCACTATTAGTTGTACCAAAGAAACCGGACAGTAATGGTGTTGTGAAATATCGTGTCTGCGTTGATTTCAGAAAATTAAATCAAGTTTCTGCAGGCGATGCATATCCTATTCCTAATATAGCTGACATTCTAGATCAATTAGGAAAATCCTCGTNAATGTATATCCTATTCCTAATATAGCTGACATTCTAGATCAATTAGGAAAATCCTCGTACTATTCAACTCTGGATCTCGCGCAAGGCTATCATCAAGTAGAAATGCACCCAGATCACCGTGAAAAAACNACAAGTAGAAATAAACCCAGATCACCGTGAAAAAACTGCATTTAGTACAGATCAGGGTCACTTTGAGTTCCTTCGAGTTCCTTTCGGTCTCAAAGATGCACCTGCTACATTTAAACGTCTTATGAACTCTGTATTAAGTGGGCTAACCGGTCTAAAAGCATTCGTTTATTTGGATGACATAATAGTCTATGCAT
>NW_026104603.1:0-846 GCF_025091365.1 Daktulosphaira vitifoliae
AATTATAAAATCGAAAATTTTCACACAAAAATAGCATTTGGTAGCAGTTTTCACCATGAAAACAAGTCCAGAGGTCAAATTTTTTTTTTTAAATTAAATTACATTACATTAGCTTTAATTTAAGATATATATAAAAGTGTCAGACCTTCCGGAACATTTTCAAAAGTTAAGTTGAAAAAGTAAATTTTTTGTGAAAAAGTTGTCATTTTAAATCCCCCCCTGTGGGCAGNTTTGTGAAAAAGTTGTCATTTTAAATCCCCCCCTGTGGGCAAAAAAAAGGTCAAATTTACAAAAAAAATATACCAAATAATAGGTAAAGACATCAAGCATCTACAAAAAAAAAATTTTATATTGGTATGTTGATTTTTGAAAATTTTACGGCAGTTTTTAGTAAAAAAAATTGAAAAAATTTTGAAAATTAGCGATTTTTAAATTTGTAATTTTTTTGGAGGTTTCCCCCATTTACGGGGAACGAGGGAAATTTTTTCAATTTTGAAGGGTAATGTCTTCGACTAGATACGATTTGTGATCTTTTGACGTATCGTTGAAAGAAATCCGTTCGGTGAGAGCTGAGAAAAAGTGGTAACAGACACAAAAAAAAAAAAAAAAAAAATAAAAAAAAACATATCATGGTAAAATTAATACCTTCTCAGCTTCGCATCGAAGCTAATACATTAGTATTATTAACAATTTATTATTATCATTTATATATTACTAATAAATAATTTTATTTTATTCAACATGATAAATATCATTAATTTGCTAAAAAAAAATTATTGTTCATACCTAGATAATTTTAATTAATTGTTAATTTGTAATTTTCGATATATCGTTGCCATCCCTAAC
>NW_026104604.1:0-846 GCF_025091365.1 Daktulosphaira vitifoliae
ATTTAAAGGTTAAACTTAACTTGAATGCACAATATTTTAGATATTTCTAATATAAGTTTCCAGTGGTGTATTTACGGGGATTCTATGGGATCCGTACACCACATGGACATAAAAGTATAGTGGCGGGGATAGTGGAAGGGCAATTCTCCTGACTACTAACATTCTAAAAGCTGTGCGGATTTCCTCATAAAAAATGTTTAAATACGTCACTGCAATTCGTATTAAATCGTATACATATTATTATAAAAGTTAATATGATTAAAATATTGATTTTAAAATTTACAAAATACGAGAGACTGCTGGAAAATTAATTTTTTTATAATACTATAACATTTCATAAATAGTTTTCAGTAAAAAATAGTTTTAACTTTTTTTTACTAACTGATACATTGCATTCAATAAAGTTGACCTAGGAAAACAAAACTTATTTTCATAAAATGTTTTTTTTTCGACAAGTTAATAAGTTTAGTGTTGTAAATATTATGAGTGATAAAAACTTTCATGCAATCTTCAAAAAGGCTAAATTAAGTAGTATCGTTTTTCTATACTAGTTGTTTAAAGTAGGGTTGAGTTAGAACTTAATTAATCCGTTACTGAAAATTTGTTTAAGCAAGAAGGTTTACTTGAAATTACCTCTCATATAAATAAACGTTGTATTCTCACCTAAAAAATAAATTTTTTTACTTGAGATACTCACAAATGAATAATTTGAATGACTGTATTTTAATTTTTATAGTGTTAATTCAAGAAGTGCTTACTATTATTTTGTGCATTATGAGCACAGTAAATGTTCAACAAGCTAAATCTACAAATAAATAACAAGTCTTTCTAATGAAACAGCGTGGG
>NW_026104605.1:0-846 GCF_025091365.1 Daktulosphaira vitifoliae
ATTAAATTTAGTATGAAATTGATATTCAATAATTTAATATTGTAATTTTTACGGAGATATTATAAAAATAATAAAGTAGTTATTATTTCTTTACTTTTAACGTGTATAAAAATTTAAAGAGCTTAACGCAATACATTTCAATAAAAAATGTTTGTTACTTATAATAAAGTTATAAGTTTTATACACTGGACTACAAGGAACTTTTATCAAAAAAAAAATGTACTTTTCTAAATCAACATTTCTCGATGTTTTCAAATATGCAATTAAACTTTTTCTATCACTTCTAAGTTTTAATATCATTACTTATTATTAAAAAGTAAGTATTTACATATAAAAAAATAATTAAGAACAAAAAAAAATTGTTTTAAATTAATATGTTAAAAATTAGGAAAATGACATATTTAACCTATTTTTATAATCTATTAAAGTTGTTTTTTGTGAAAGTTTATTGTTAAAAAAAATTAATTTATTACAATAACTTTTAGCTCAATTTGCTAGTTTGAAATTAATATCATTAAATAAGATATTTTATGAGAAATAAAAAAATTGTATCGTTAAGATTAATATGCATTCAGGAAATTTTATAATAACTATTTATAGTAAATTTATCAGAAAAGATCAATATTTTTTTGCATTTTTATCATAATAGATATCTTAAATAGAAATAATAGTAATCATTTCCTAGTAACTTTTGGTATTTAAAAAGATTCTACAATTGATATATGAACTAAATTCATTTTAATAATTTACTTTAACTAAAATAACTAATCAAAAAAAAGTTGTTAAAAAGATTTAAAAATCCATTGTTAATTCAGGAGAAACTAACAATCATTTATTTTTAGAAAT
>NW_026104606.1:0-846 GCF_025091365.1 Daktulosphaira vitifoliae
ATCGGCGGCGAAGACGGCTACTTCAAAAACCAGTTTTGGTGACACATAAAATCCTTATCGCTAGTACAGAAAACAAAAATAATTATATTTTGCATCAAATAATAATTTCTAATTAACTAATCATTGTTATTTTCCTAGACTACTGCCTAAAAATGTACATTATTTTATTTTTGTTTTTTTACCATTACTCGAAATCTGTTGTAATTAGGAAAATATTATAAGAGATTGATATTGTACACAGTTTGATTTTCTATTGAAAAGTGAATTTTAAATACAAAATATTTTCGTCTATTATTGAGATAATGATAGAGTAAGATAAATATTTTTTCAATTTTGTCTAATCCGCCTAGTTTTACGATCTTTTAACGACTACTCATATTTTGTTGTACTTAGAAAAAGGATATAGATATCAATTTTATAAAGTATTTATTTTTCTATTTGTCAGTATATTTTATTTGTCAAAATTTTACTAATATTGTTGTGTTCGCCTAAATGTGAAAGGTGACCACCAATAATTGAACAGTTAAATTTTTTTCATATTTTGATGCAATCTTAATACAAAAATGTTAATAAATTATTTTATTGGAAATAGGAATCATCCAGTGAATTAATTGGTAATAATATTGTATCAAAAGTAGTAATATGTAGAGCTTTTTTATTTTTTCAGTTCTTATAAAATTACATCTAAAATTTGAATATCAGATTAGACTATTTATAGTTTAAACTAAGCAATGATTGTTTTCTGATAGCATTTATTAATTGGGGTGATGTTACATTATTATTATATTTTACATTTTTAATTTTTAATTTTTAAATTTAAAAAAAGTGTTTTGCTGAGTTTTTCTA
>NW_026104607.1:0-183 GCF_025091365.1 Daktulosphaira vitifoliae
TCACGTAAAGACACTTTCAAAGTCGAAAAAATTTTAAAGTGGACGAAAAAGTGAAACATCATTTAACAAAGATCTAAATGAGAAACAACTTAAAATTTAAGAAAAACAACATGTTTATACATAAATAGACTTTGAAAGTCGATAAATTTTTAAAGTGGACGAAAAAGTGAAACATCATTAAAC
>NW_026104607.1:618-846 GCF_025091365.1 Daktulosphaira vitifoliae
TGAAACATCATTAAACAAAGATCTAAATGAAAAACAACTTAAAATTTAAGAAAAACAACATGTTTACACATTAAGACACTTTGAAAGTCGAAAAAATTTTAAAGTGGACGAAAAAATGAAACATCATCAAACTACGTTCTAAGTAAAAAAAAACTTAAAATTTTAGAAAAACAAGATGTTTTCACGTAAAGACACTTTCAAAGTCGAAAAAATTTTAAAGTGGACGAA
>NW_026104608.1:0-846 GCF_025091365.1 Daktulosphaira vitifoliae
ACTTAATTTTTGAAAATGTTCCGGAAATATTGCGTCCTTTAAACATATATCAAATTAAAGCTTATTTTATGTACTATAAAAAAAAAAAAAAATTTGTCCCGACAACCTATCTTCTTTATTATATTATATTATCTATATTTTGCCAACCCTCCCTAACAGTTCCTACTCTGGTATCTGGTTAACGGGAGGAAGCCACACCACGTGGCGAATCAGCTCTTGATTAATTTCGAGCTGATTCACAACGTGGTGGTGTGAATTATATAGACGGCGGGGGCCGCTTTGAAGTAATGCTTAACGGCAGTTCCAAGTGGCCTACAGTACTGCCGATCGTTTAAAAAAAATTAAAAAAAAGGTACTCACCCATTAAGTCGATACTAATGACCTCTCACGGTTGTCTTGGTTTGTGCGAAGTTAAAGGATCATTCGGACTCCTATTTAGGGCCTTCGTACACGCGCAAATATCACACGATTTTACGTACTCGCGTACTATGTTTTTCAGGCCCTTCCAATAGAAACGCTGTTTGATCGCTCGGTAGGTTACTTTTCATCCTGGATGACACGCCAAATCACACACTGTGATTTGGCTACCGGTATTACGGCCGGTGTGTCTACGCCCATACGAATGCGTTTAAGTCCTTCTAACATGAAATATTCGTTGTTGTTCTTGCTGAACTCCTTATCATTTTTGCTGCCGTTATCCTTGATCAATTTTTTCATGATGGATGAAAGAAACGGGTCGTCGTTTTGCCACTCCTGTATTCCCCTCCTCGTAAATGACCGGTTATCTGACGCACCGTTTATTTCGGTTATGACAAAAACAGTATCAAGAGTGTCCCGCATGTTATC
>NW_026104609.1:0-846 GCF_025091365.1 Daktulosphaira vitifoliae
TTCTAATCATTTTTGTTATATTATTAAATTTTGTGATGGCTATTTTTTAAGGTTTTCTTTATCTAAAAATATGAAGAAGGCTCTAAATATTGGTAAGGGTGGATTGGTTAATATGAAAACCATAAAGCCATAGTTAATAAATTTGTTTATTGTCATCAAATGCACGTTTAACTCAGGGTTGTTAAAAAAACATTTTTAAAAAAATTTGTTTAAAACAAAATAAACAATTTAAAACGTCCCTGCCACCAATGTAAATTTTGACATTTTTAGTGTTTTAAACATGTTTGAAAACAAGTAGTGTTTAAAATTTAACAACCCTGGTTCAGCCTCGTATTATTATTTTTTGTTTTTTAAAACACCAGTATAACATAGTTTATAGAATATGTCACGATGCATACTTCTTTTAGATTTCACACGAACTGAGGAGATATTAATTATGAAATTTTTGTTTCAACCTTTCTACATCATAAGTCTTAATTAATTATCAACTAAAACGAGAGTCAGACGTTGATTTTGAAACCAAAAAAAAAAATAACAAAAAATTATGGGACATTGTAAGTAAATAATAATGAAGTCATCAAGACATTCCAAAATACTAAATACATATTAATATGAACTTTTAAAGCGTGTGTCAGTTGCGTTTACATGGAAGATTATCATAATTTATTGTGGTCATAAGGCTAACAACGTCAGTTGTTGTCACTTCCTATACGTAGCGAATAATGCTAATTTAAATGCGTGGGTACATGTTAACCCTTTTGGTGGGTACTGTACACCTGTGCGCAGATGTTATGGAAACGTCAACTTTGACCTAGTGCGAACAGCGTATCGCACATGTATGGACTT
>NW_026104610.1:0-846 GCF_025091365.1 Daktulosphaira vitifoliae
GTGACGAAACTGTAATGAAATACACCTTTGGGAATTTAACAGTACTGATTACGAATTGCTAAACGTATGTATTTTCATACTATTGATGTTCTACGCATTTTTTGTGTGTAATATAACCACAAATAATCATTTGTGTTACTTTAAAATAATTATTTTTTAACAATTCCAAGATCAATTTTAATTTTCTAAAACGTTTCTAAGCAATATTTTAAGGTGTTATTTTAAATACTTTCTCTTGTTTTGTATACTTTACTTCTTTAATAATAAAATTGGGTTTGATCTTTTGTATAATACAACTGTAANAATAATAAAATTGGGTTTGATCTTTTGTATAATACAACTGTAAGCTCTGATCTACTATTTAATTTAGGGTTTCTGGTGCCAATAGCTGTTTCAGCAAAGGTCGTAAGACCTTTTTAATTATCCACCATCATCAAACCTATAGAAGTAATTTGATACTTTAACGACGCATGCTAATTTGTTGTAATGAAATAAATAATTTGGAATTTTTCTTTAATTACTCTAGTCAGATCAAGTTATGGTTATACAATTATTATTGTACACATTATATTTGTTGTTTTTATTACTAAAATTGAGTCTATAGAGAATTATTAATTTAATCCACTTTATAATTTTATTTATGATGTTTGATATTTCTGTTTAACAAAATTTAATAGAGAATATTCATATCATAAAAATTTATGATATGAAACTTAAGAAGTTATATATAACATATATAATTTATTATTCATATATTGTATTATATGCCCCCATAATTTTTAAAATTATTCTAGTAAAACATATACAGGATAATCAGAAATGAAAACAAATATTATATTTTGACTT
>NW_026104611.1:0-846 GCF_025091365.1 Daktulosphaira vitifoliae
CAGCATCGCATCAAAACTAAAAAAATTTAAACCATGTTTTATAAATCATCACAAATATTCGCAAAATTATATCCAACAAATTTCGCGGTCGCATATAATTTATGATTTCGGATTCGCAATCAATTTATTGGATGTTTCTCTTTATTATTTGTGTATTCAAAAAAAAATTAGAATATTTAGCTTCGATGGGAAGCAGAGAAGGTATTAATTTTAACGTATATTTTTTTTTGTGTCTGTTGCCACTTTTTCTCAGCTCTCACTGGTCCGATTTCTTTCAATGATACGTCAAAAGATCACAAATAGTATCTAGTTGAAGACGTGGCCTTGAAAATTGAAAAAAATTCGGCCATTCCCTGTAAATAACGCATATCCCCCAAAAATTTTAAAAATTTAAAATTAAAATTTTGAAAATCTGTAAACTTTGACATTTTTTTCACTTTTCTTTCTAAAAATTGCCAAAACTCATTGATAAATAAACAAATCAAAATAATTTTTTTTTTTATATTGAAACATTAAGTAATTTCCTTTTATTTGATATAATATGTTTGAAAATTTAACTCTTTACTTGTCCTCAGGCAGGATTCAAAATAGCAACTTTTTTACAAAAGTCATTTTTTTCAACTTAAAATTAAAGCTTAGGTTACATACTAAAAATAAAAATAAATTTTGTTCTGATGACTTATCTTCTACGTACAAATGGCTGCTGTAGNAAAATAAAAATAAATTTTGTTCTGATGACTTATCTTCTACGTACAAATGGCTGCCGTAGTTAATAAAATGCTATTTTTGTGTTAAAATTTTTGATTTAAAAATCGAAAATTTTTAATTCGAACTTAAATTGCTATA
>NW_026104612.1:0-845 GCF_025091365.1 Daktulosphaira vitifoliae
CATATTATCATATATATATATATATATATATATATGATTATATAAGCGTATGCAGATCATTTTCAAAGATTCATGCTAAAGGTGTTTAAACGAGGTAGACGGACTATATCCCCTTTCACCTATTAATTAAAAAATAGTTTTAAAGGAGGAAGAATACATTTACCCATTCCAACCATCTCACCTCTGAACTAAGAGTAATATTTATTATATCATAATGACTATATAATTAAAATTAAATCTTAAATTCAATAAATCAAAGCCAGTATTAAAATATAACAAAATAATTTTCAGGTGCCGATAGCAAATCATCTGATATAGATGGTTTACCTTATAGCACTCTGTTATATGGCAATGGTCCCGGATACAGTTCCGAACATAGATTAGTGCCGATGATGAATGCAACAGAGGCAGAAACACATAATCAGCTGCATAGTGCCGCCGTACCTCGGCAGTGGGCGACACATGGTGGCGAAGACGTTCCAGTGTATGCAATCGGTCCACCTGGTATTACGCAAGCTTTATTTTCGGGTACTTTTGATCAATCATATGTACCACATGCTATTGCCTATGTAGCTTGTTTAGGTGAGTATTCAAAAAGGTGTCAGCAAATAACCAACAATACTGTAGACACACCTTTAAAACATTCACCAGGATCTGTGAAACAAGTAAGAGAAATTACAATATCATAACTTTCATTTATATTTCAGTTTACATATTTGTATTTCAGTTTTCTTCGTCTTTATCCCAACTTATTGACTTTGGCCACCCTTATCTTAACCTTCCACTTGACACGATCTCCCACATCATTCACACACATATCAGCAGTCCTTATATCGTATTCAAAA
>NW_026104613.1:0-178 GCF_025091365.1 Daktulosphaira vitifoliae
CAGAGTTATTCAAATGACAAAAAAAAAAATCTATTGAATATCGCTACAATCTATATGTTTTTGAAATCTACATGGTTAGAGGATTCTACTAATGCAAAAATTATTAAAATCAGAGCATTTATAAAAAATTGTGTATACAGAGTGATCCAAATGAAAAATATAAAAATACAGAGTGATT
>NW_026104613.1:687-845 GCF_025091365.1 Daktulosphaira vitifoliae
ATCAGAGCATTTTTAAAAATTTGTGTATACAGAGTGATCCAAATAAATTATTTCAAAATACAGAGTGATTAAAAGACAAAAAAAAAAATTGTTGAATATCGCTACAATCGATATGTTATTGAAATCTACATGGTTAGAACATTCTTATTATGCAGAAA